>NC_092633.1:66499349-66810183 GCF_039555335.1 Amphiura filiformis | reverse complement strand
ATATCTTAAAATACTGTCAATCAAAATGAACCAAAATTACACACAGGATTACCTTAATACTCTACTCAAAACACATGTTAGTAACCAGGCAGTTGTCCAACTGACACAACAGCAAAATGAACTGTCATGGGACAGCTTCCTGGACTTCCTTCACTTTCACAGCCCAACATTTGGCACATAGGACAAAAAATCTGTGAGAATACACACAAGATCCTTGCACAGATGATAAAACGGTGCTGCTTTCTGCTTTTCATACACTTTTTTCATGAAACAGGGCTGGGCTGTGAATGTGGTCCAGGAAGCTGTCCCATGTCAGTGCATTTTGCTGTTGTGTCAGTTGGATAACTGCTCGGTTACTGACATGTGTTAAGAGTAGAGTATTGAAGTAAATCTGTGTGTAATTTTGGTTCAATTTGATGGATAGGATTTCAAGATATGACCTTGTGAAAAATTATAAGTTTCTTTTTGAGCTCAGTTTACATTAAAAAATATTTAAGGTTGCTAGCGCTTATGTTTTTTTGTTCTTCACTTTTTTAAACCATCCCAAAAATATTGGGTTTACCTTTTCGGGCTGTTGTAATGTAGAAGGAGGCAGCAAAATTCACCTTTTCTCCAGGCCCCCCTGGATATGGATCGGCATGGGTACACCAGGCTACCAAAAATATTTTAGGATGCTAGCGCCTAGTATGTTTTATTTTATTTTTTGTTCTTCACTTTTTTAAACCATCCCAAAAATATTGGGTCTACCTTTTTGGGCTGTTGTAGAAGGAGGCAGCAAAATTCACCCCCATCCACGGATATAGGACCGGCCTGGGTACACCAGGCTACCCGTCACTATAAAAGTTGAGTGCCCCCGGAAGCTGTTGGTGGTTCCGGTTTATAATAGCACTCAACATACTCAATATTAAAGTTTAATGCAGTTACAGGCTAGTTATACGATAGGATCATTAAGTCCCGGATGGAAGTAACACACTCAATTTGACTGATTTCATGCATTATACGATAGGAACCTGCTCCTGATATGACATGCCTATGTCTTCAATCATATTTTACAATCTGACATTTTCTTACTATGGGTTTAATATAGAATATGTATATACACCTGTAAAACACTACGCCTAATAAATTGTTGTCAGTTTTATGATCATCCTGGATTTTTATTCTGTGTTATAAAAATATAGGCATATGTTGCTATATATACTATTAATATGATAAATTATAAACATGCATATAATACACATACCGTTCGAATAACAAGTCGCTATAGGCAAATCCAAGTATACAGTATTTTAGCCTCAAATTCAGTCTATACAACGCGACGTGATCAGCGCACGTAATTCCGCAGTTGACCTGACACACACACAGACAATAATCAAACCTGCAAACCTTGAACCCTCTTCGATCAACAATCGTTCCACAAATAATTATGACACATTCATGCAAAATACAAGTAAAACGAGTTGTTTGCTGCATGGGGTGGTGGTCGCGAGCAATTCAATTACCAATATTTTATAAATAATATGACTTTCCTAGAGTTGTGCGCTCCTTCCGAAAACGTACAGAGTCAATAGGCCTCGCGACATAATTACTCATAAGGGTAAAAATGGGTGTTTTTGCAGTAAAAGGTAGGTTTATGAATTATGAACAGGAATACATATAGTAGAAAAAACGTGATGGAAAATATAAAGAAACAAATGTGAAATTTGACTTACGTTGAGACGATGAGCATGAGCTCTAAAACGCTAAAATTATACTATCTTCAGTAGATAGCAAATTCCTAATCACGCGTTCTGCCCCGGGGCGTTCTGCATGTAGGCCGGCTAGTCGGTAATCTTAATGCTGAGCTATTTAACAATGCCCAATGGAGATCCAGGTCCGGGATGTGACGAGGCTACAGCTCAACTGATCATACTTTTCCTACATTCGACCTTGCATGATGTTTGAGTTGACACAGTCATGAAAATAACTATAGATACTTGACAGACCATTAGTAGCCCAGTTCTGAACCTTTTCATTGATCATTCATAACAATAGGTATCTTGATATTATAGTACATCTCGAGGAAAAAGTGCAATGGACATGTTTTCATTTTATGTTTCAAATATCCCGCGCGCGCATGAAAATTGAGTATTTAACCCAAAATGGAAAATGGAACAATTTATTGGAAATCTGTTTTAACAGATTTTTTTGACATCTTTTTCTGCACTGTATTATACCTAAATTAAGAAATTTGATAAATATTCAAAGAAAATATAGGTCATTCAAAATTGTGATTTTTACACATTTTGGGGCAAAAAAGGAAAAATAAGCACAAATATCAAAATCTGTTTTAACAGCTTCATTCATCAAGTCATAACAAACGGCCTACATGCTTAATTTCTAATAAAATATTGAAATTGTGAAAAATATAGGTGTTTTTTCTTGCAAATATGCTAATAATATGCAAATTATGAAATTGCAAAATAAAGTTTCTACATAGCATACATCTTTCAAGTGTGATGTTCAAAGTGACAGACATCAAAAAGAGATTCGATGAAATGTAAAGGTGTAGTAACAATTTTGGCATGGACTGTTAGGCAAAGTACGGTAAGTTGAGCTGTACTGAATATAGAATTTATTGGTGATTTTTGTCCAGTAAGTTGACCACAGAATGCAATTTTTGCATGCCATTTGTAAAAAAATAAACCATTTGTCAAAAATGCACGTTTGAGCACTTTTTACCATTTTTGGCCTATACGATCCTTCACAATCCGAGTTTACTGTTGGAGATTGTAAAAAAAGACAATGTAACTTTGAATTATTATTTCTTATTATTTTCTTTATTTTGAAACGAGTGGTCACAGCCCCAGATCAACAGTACATTTTGACATGTCCTGCGGATTTAATATTGCAAATATGGTTGATTTTATACATTGATAAGGCCGTATAAAATGAATGTTTTGTTTCTCGTTCCCTCCCTCCTCAACTTAGTTTCTGGGATTTGTCACTTGAGATTTTTTTAAAGATGTTTCAAAATTTAAGACTTTGGAATACTTTAGGAAAACTTTATACATAAAAAAGTTTATTAGAGAACACGGATCACTTCCAAGACTTTTGTGGTACTAGGGTTTATGAGAATCTCACAAAAAAGAAGAAAAAAAGGGCCCTGCTTTCCTCGAGCACTGTTGGAAAAGACAGAAAACTAACTAACAATGCTAATTTTTACATTGAAAAAAAAAAAACACTCCCTCCCTCATCAATTCATGAAAATCCTCTGGACAAGAACCAACTCCCTCCCTCATCAATTCATGAAAATCCTCTGGACAAGAACCAAAACTTTAATTTTATACGGCCTAAATAATAATGCAGTGGTGTTCTTTGTTTGTTCAGCATCATGATCAAAGTACTAGAAAGTAGGAAATTAATGTAGTTAAAATGTGATTTAACAGAGAAATTGTCAAATAAAAATCAAATAATTAAATAATCAAAATCAATTGTGAAGGCCCTAATATGAATATGGCAATGATAAATTGAAGTTGCAGTATAATATTCTTTTTAACGAATACTGTACTGATTTGAAATTTGAGGGTAGGAGGCCTATTTAAAAAAAAACTGGAACCGGGGCTGGAACGCGAAGCTGAAACGGGAGTAAAACGGGAGTTTTTGTTTTGATAAAAAGGGAAATTCCCTAAAGTTCCCGCGTTTTCCTCGAAATTTAGATCCTCGAAATAGGCGACGGGCTGCGGCTTAGCTTTTGTAAAATACCGATTATTCGTATTTGGGAAATTATTGAGTCGATCAGTCGACATGTACAAAATAAAATCAATAGACCGTAAAATATTGAGCCAAAACCATTTTCATGCAGTGTCATCTGCATGCATGTCAATAGCTTGTTGCAGACCGACAGCAGACAGACAGTGTGATGGGCAGGTTGGTGGTATAAATTTTAACAAGTAAGTATTTCTCATGATTGATGCATTTTTTATTATATTTTAAATTTGTATTTTTTGCTTATTTGCCTATTTTATTGGTATGCTTATTGGTTTTGTCATATGACCATCTGATATCACTCTATTTTTATCTCGATGATATCACATACCCATAGACTGTAGTGCATGCGTGAAGTGTTTTATCATATGCCGATGGCGAATGACAATTGTTGTAAAATTTAAGCTTAATGTCCACCATGAATTATTATACTATTCAGCAAATTCCTTCAGCGGTGTCCATCTGCTCTGTCAGATTTAACGCATAAACAGAACAAGGTCAAGCGATATGCTACACAGCTTGACCAGCGAATTAGGTGCCGATGTGATGATGATGTGATTCAATTGGCCAATCAGAAACCCCACTTCCATACGCCATATTAAAACTGCGCCAAATTGGCAGACCGCTGAAGAACCCGTGCTGAAAACATACTATAATAAAAGCAAATTGTGTTACGTTGAAAGAAAATTTATACACTTTAGGGCTGTGCAATAATTATGAGCCCTGGGGAGGGTAAAATTGGGGGAAGACATTTTTGGCGAGCCGAAGGGGGAGGGGGGGAAATGATTTTTGGCAAGCCGAGAGGAGGGGGGCAAGCAATTTTTGGCACACATTCATGGGGTGCCTTTTAAATAAAATGCGCTAAAAGGCTTAGGAAAACGGTACGGAAATGCTTTTATGCAAATTTTCCTGCTCGCTGCGCTTGCAACATAGACCATTTAAGGTTTGGGATCCCAAAATTTGGCATGTGCAAGGGGGGGGGGGGGCAAGCGAATTTTGGCGTGCTGAGAGGGGGGGGGGCAATCGATTTTTAGCGAGACGTTTGGAAATTTTACTCCGGGGGGGGGCTCAATACTATGAGCTCCCAGGATGAAATTTCCTAATGGCATGCCAAAAAATAGCCTAAACATCCTAGTTGTTCCTTCCTCACCATAGCTAGGGCCATGCCATGGGTATAGTCCTGCATGCCAGCAAGACTTCAGTTTTTATCATTAAGGCCGTATAAAATTAATGTTTTGGTTCTCATCCAGAGGATTTTCATGAATTGATGAGGGAGGGAGGTGTTTTTTTTTTTTTTTTTTTCAATGTAAAATTAGCATTGTCAGTAGTTTTCGGTCTTCTCCAACAGTGCTCGAGGAAATGATGAGGCCCTTTTTTTTTTTTTTTTTCAAATGTAGATATTCTTATGGTATAAACCCCTAGATACCACAAAAAAGACTTGGAAGTGATGCTTGTTCTCTAATAAACTTATTTATATGTATGAAGATTTCATAAATCATTCCAAAGTCTAAAAAATTGAAAAATCTAAAAAAAAAAAAAAAATCTGACAAATCCCAGAAATTGAGGAGGAGGGGCGAGAACCAAAATATTAATTTTACACGGCCTAATGACATGACTACGGACCTACTGGTATCTAATAACGTCCTAATTGTAATATGTCCGCTCTAATGCATAACATATTAGAGTAATCAGGAGGCTATGAGTCGCATAATATATAATAATAATCAGGCTATAAAGTCAACGTGGTTTTATCTAAATCGCCCCTGTTGTAGAAGCCCGGATGGGCGGTACTTTATTAGCTAAGTAACATCGCGGTGTATATGGCTGGGCGGTATTACATAAATCCATATACTATAACATCTCGTTACACCTTTCCTTTCATAATGAAAAGAAGAGAATCCTCCTGTGTTCTCAGTATCAAAACCATAATATTATAATACTGGAAGAGTGTAATACACAAAAAGTATTATGGCACTTGATATTATGAACCAGTGTGAATTCTAGACCTGTGTCATTTTTTTTTGACCAATTGTTTTTTAGCAACAATAAACTGTTCAACAGTTAACAATAAACAAAGTTTAACAAACTAACAAGTGTGCTTTTAATTGTCTATAATGTCCTTGTCTCTCCTTTTTAGTTGCACACATACTCCTCTAGATGCTTAGGTGCTCTATGCGTTCTGCTACTACGCCTCAGTGGTTCTGATGGTTGTTTCATTTTCACTGTAGGTTTAGCTTATGCTTTCAGCTGGGTTACTCTGCTGCGTTGTCTAGCGAATCATGCGCGCTGCTGAATGGGAAGTCAGGTTCTGGGGCTTTACAGAATGATTCTTGCGTTTTTTTCAGATGCTTGCGGTTTCTGCGGTATACGCGACTGTCTTCTGTGATGACCTCGTATGACCTGATATTCACTTGGGATTGTACTTTGGCTTTCTCCCACTCAGTATTTCCAGTAGTGGGTCTGATTCTCACTGTATCACCTGCTTTAAGAGGTGCTAATTCTTTGCTACCTCTATTGTAGTAGTGTTCTTGCTTGGCTTTCTGCTTAGCTTTCTTGTCTACTACATTCTCCACTATTTTGGGTTGCAAAAGTTCTTTGCGTGTGGGTAGGTTTGTTTTAGTACGGCGACCAAAAAGTCTCTGGGCGGGCGAGCTTTCTAGCCCTTCAGATGGAGTATTCCTCCAAATTAGTAGACTTAAGTAGATATCTCCATTGTCCTTCTTCGCTTTCTTGAGTAGCTGCTTAGCGATCTTCACCGCGTTTTCTGCTTTACCATTACTTTGGGCATATGTCGGTGAGCAGGTAGAATGTGAAAAACCGTATTCTGAAGCAAACTCAGCAAACTGTTGGGAATTAAATGGAGGACCATTGTCACTGAAGAATCGCGCCGGAATACCATGGCTTGCGAAATGTTTCTTTAAGAGTCTTATGATAGCTGTTGCGTCTTTCTTGCCTGTCAATCTGTCTATCTCAAAGTAGTCGGAGAAGTAATCTCACGGTGCAGAGATAGTCTTGTCCTGTTGAGGGTGAATATATCACAAGCAATTTCTTCCCATGGATACTCTGGGATTTTATGTCTTATCATAGGTTCTTTCTGCTGATTTTGGGGGTAAGTGTTACATGTCTCGCATTTGCTGACAATGTCTTTGAGTTCACTAGTCATCCCTGGCCAGTATACAGTCTCTCTTGCGTATCTGATGGTGCTCTGAATCCCTGTATGTGCAGCGTGGAGCTTGTTGCGAATCTTGGGTCTCATGGATGTAGGAATGAAGCAGCGTAATCCTTTGACACTGATCTCGTCGGGATATGTCAGCTCATCACGAATATTGAAATACGGTCTTGCTTCAGGAGTGCATTCATGAGGTTTCTCAGGCCAACCGTGCTGGATGTATCTGATTACATGCGAGAGTTCTGTATGCTGTGCGGCGGCATCTTGCAGTTCTTTGCGTGTGCTCTATGTCAAGTGTAGATAGTCAGCGGTATGAATACTCTCAATATTAGTCTCTGTTTGTGAACGGTCAGTGTTCTCCAAATATGCACGCGAGAGGGTGTCTCGAGTATGAGCTCTTTTCCTGGCATGTAGCGGATTTCAAAGTCATACTTGTTCATTCTCAGCAGAAGATTCTGTAGGCGCTTGGGTGCAGCGGTCAATGGTTTCTTTGTTATGGATACAAGGGGCTTGTGGTCAGTCCAGAGTATGATGTGGCGTCCATATGTATATTGGTTATTTCTTTCCAGTCCGAATACCTGTGCTAGCAGCTCTTTTTCTATCTGTGAGTATCTGGTTTCAGCATCAGTGAGCTAGCGACTGGCATAAGAAACTGGGTGTCCATTTTGCAGAAGAACGAAGTTTAGTCCTTTTTCAGAAGCATCACCTTGTGCTTCTGTAGCGACTGTCGGTCGAAGTAACTAAGAACCGTGCTTCTGTCACAAGTCGCTTGATCTGCTCAAGGCCGCGTCATGCTCTGGAAGTCCAGTTCCAAGGGGTGTCTTTGTGGGTAAGTTCTCTAATGGGAGCGCTAATGTTTGATAAGTCCGTACAAATTTGGCAAGATATTTCACCATGCCTATGAACCGTTGTACCCGGCACATCTTGTGGCTTTGGCATCTCATTTATGGCAGTCAGCTTTTTGGGGTCTGGCTTAAGTCCGTTGCTTGTCAGGATATGACCCATGAAGCTGACATTTTGGCATCTAAGTTCAAGTTTGTCATAGTTCAGAGTTATGTATGTCATGACAGCGATTTAGGAAACACTCAAGGTTGGCGTCTTGATCTCTCTGAGCTTGTTCCAGTGTCTCCCTTTGCCTGTGATTAGAATGTCATCGGCGATCTTGTACAGACCCTGTAGGCCTTCAAGATTTTGGTCTAAAGTTTGTTGGAATACCTCTGGAGCTGGGCTGACACCAAAGGGTAGGCGGTTCCATTTATATCTACCCCATGGAGTCTGAAATGTGGTTAATACTGACGACTGGCCGCCTAGCTCACATTGTAGAAACCCTTCCTTCAGATCCGCTTTTGTGAAGATTTTGACATCGCTTAGTTCTGGTAATATTTCCTCTATGGTTGGCATAGGGTAGTGAGGGCGCTTTAACGCTGTGTTAAGTGGTTTGGGGTCTATGCACAAGCGAATTTTTTCGTTTGGCTTCTCCACGCAAACTAGTGCGGAGACCCATCCCGTTGGGTCCGTGACTTTCTGTATTACCTGTAGTTCAGTCAGTCGGTCTAGCTCGGCTTTGAGCTTGGGTTTGACAGCAATAGGGACCCTGCGTGGTGGTGTTACTACAGGTGTTACCTCACTATCTGTTTCCAGATGTATTTTACCTGGCATTTTACCAATACTGCAGGTGGTGAAGATGTCTGCATAGGCTGTTTTTACATTTGGTTTTGAATCTAGATTTGTACCAGAGATTCCAACTGTTGCAATGTTCTCATAATGGACAGTGATGAGCTTCATTTGCTCAAGCTTTAGCTTACCAATCAATGGTATGAATCTAGATTCTTTGACCACTAAGAATCTAAGCAAATATTTATGTCCATTCTTTACATTTGTTATGGGTAACCGACATTTTCCCAATACGGGTACCACCGCCTTGTTATACATGGAGAGCTTTGATTTGCATTTCTTGATTTTTACTCCCCTGGGGATGAATTTCTTTGGGATTACATTACACGTAGCCCGCAATCCACTTGGGCTTGGATTTCTGTGCCCCTTTGACCTTAAAAGCGCCATTATTTTGTCTGAGCTATCCTGAGAGACGAAATGTACATCAACTTCATCTATACTGAGGGCCTCAACATAATCATATTCAGAGTCACTGTCACTACTCTGACCTGAAGCACTATCTAAAGCATGCGCAGTATGCTTCTTTTTCCTGTGGTATGACCTACGGGTTTTTTGACCTTTATAGTTGTGTCTTTCAGTATTGGTGCACTTTTCTTTGAAGTGATTCAACCTACCACAACTAGTACAAGTCTTGCCATAAGCAGGGCACTTTGCTCTTTGCAATTCGTGTTTACGCCCACACCATTTGCAGTTGTCAATTTCGGATGCACGTGGTGCAGCGCGTTGCCTATGCTTATTGTGAAAAGTAGCATGTACCTCTGCTTGTGGCTCTTGTTGATACCCTTTCATGACTTTCATCTGGTCACTCGTGGCCTCTGCGGCCTGACACATTGTGACACACTTGTCTAACGAGAGGTCGGCCTCTTGTAAAAGGCGTTTTCTTAGGGCGTTGTCTTTGATACCGCATACTATACGGTCCCTAATGAGTTCGCTTAGTAACTCCCCATATTCACATGTCGCTGCTAGGGCTCGTAATTTGACAAGATATGCATCGAATGAGTCATCTCCTTGTGTGGAGCTATTAAATTTGTATCTCTCATATATTGGATTAGTCTTTCCCACACAGTAGTCCTGCCACAGTTTTAGTATTTTATCCAAATCTTTTCTATCCCCCTCATTCTGGTATGGGAGGTTATTATGAATATCAAGGGCTTCCAGCCCTATGGCTGTGATAAAGGTAGCAACCCTGTACTCTTGCTGTTTATTCTTTAACCCAGTCAAGATTTCATAGCTTGTCCAAAGTTGGTGAAATTTTTTCCAGTTATTTTTCAAATCGCCCTGTATGTTGAGATTTTTTGGCAATGGTACCGAAATACGAGCAGCTTGTGCTTGCTCTTGATTTTCTGGGGGTGGCATGATCCACAAATTTGGTTACCTTGCAAATATTAAATACAACACACTAAAATTAAGGCCTTGAAAATCACCAAATTGCATAAACTTCCAATCTTAGGGTGCTTTCCTTGTTTAAATTTACAAGAACTGCTGGCATATGTTTTTCAAATATTACAAAAGTGCACAGCTTTTATGGTTTAAATTCATACGTATACATGATACATAACATATATACACTGATACATATGATATGGTACTCACAATGGTACGGTACGCAGTTTTACATTGTATACAACACAGCAATTATCAAATCAATTATTTGTGCAACTGTTTTCTATACGCCTCAATGGACGTAAAAACCTTGAATACGAAAACGCTTGCACGACACTTCCTGAAAAAGAGAAGTCTTAAAACATGCTTGTTACATTACATCAAGCATGAGAATGGCTACCTACAGTACTTCAGTTTCAACTCATGTTACATATTTTAAAGCATGAATAGTGTTTTACCAATACTGCAGGTGGTGCACGCTTAATTTAAATATTTAAGCTTGATAGTTTGCAAACAAATTCACTTTATTTCAGCTAAATCAATGTCTTAATGAAGGCACACCATTAAAGCTTTCATGAAAGAAGCCTAAGAAACCTTTCTGACACTAAGCTGCATTTTAATATAACATTATATATGCAAGTGACACTAGCAAACACATCTTATTTTTTTTCCACAAATTTTGCCTGATCCAAACTTTTGAACGATCTTTGAACACTTAATACAAGTTACAAAGCTTATAGTTCCTAAAATACAATACCCTTGGACGCATACACTAGCCTATGCAAACAGATCAACGATCTTGATAGTCGTTTCGATCAACTAGCATTTATAATTTATCGTGTAATACAATGAATACATGAAATACAGCGAGTGACTGACTGAGCGTCGAGTGGTCGAGTGTGCCGAATTCGGAGGCGCTGAAAATCGCGAGAGCTCATACACACCCAAATTAGCGATTATAACTCTGATCTTGGCGAATGAGTTCGATCTGATGACACCATGTAATATGTCCGCTCTAATGCATAACATATTAGAGTAATCAGGAGGCTATGAGTCGCATAATATATAATAATAATCAGGCTATAAAGTCAACGTGGTTTTATCTAAATCCGCCATGTTGTAGAAGCCCGGATGGGCGGTACTTTATTAGCTAAGTAACATCGCGGTGTATATGGCTGGGCGGTATTACATAAATCCATATACTATAACATCTCGTTACACTAATGATAAATGAAGATACTGAGTTACAGTTACTGGAACAAGGGCCATGGGTGAACCATAGGCAAAACCGGCTGCTGCACAACACAGACCGCAAGCAACTGTGTAAAATTTCACTTTGTAGGGCCAAGTTTTTAGATTTTTGGCCCCATATCTCTCATTGTCCCACATAATAAATCTTGGTGCTGCCACTGCAAATTGTTGTTAAATGTAGCATCAAAATGAAATCATGCCCATCATTATGCAGAAAATCTAATGCCAACACATGTTGCTGTAAACCTATTATGAGTTCCAATTAATTAACCCAGGACAACTTTTATGTTGACAGTTTAAAACATCAATTTTACCTTTTCAATAACTATACAGTTTACTACAACATGGCAGCCAAACAGCGAAACAAGCGTTCAAAACAACAACAGGACAAGAATGGAACCAACAGTCCATCAGCCACACAAACAAGCGCAGACAAGGATGGGAAGCATGTTAAAGCAAACCCTAAGGTGCTTACACCTAATCTCTTGCAAAACCCATTTTTCTTAACTGGAGTTGTAACTGTAGTTATATCTGTGATGGCTATACTACTATATTTGAACATGAGTTGGAAACCATCCCGTATGGTGGTTGTAACCAAGGTGCATGATGAGAGTAATCCTGACAAGCAGCGAGAGTATAAACGATCACTGGATACGATCGACCGCAGATCAAATCTGTCTTTGGAAGAATACCGTGAATTATATGATGGCAAATGGTGAGTTTATAGCTGAGATTTTCATTAAGTTGAGAAAATGTGTGATATAAATATGTGGTAGTACATATAACTTATGCAATTTTTTGCAGACTATTTCAGATATTTGTGCATAAGGTTACTCGAATAGCACTTGCCAAATTGTAGTTGAGAACATAATGTATTTTCTACCTAAATTTGACTCCTCTTTTTCCTTGTATCATTCAGGCCAGTCCTCATCACTGATGCTTTGCCAACTATGAGAGCCATGAACTGGACCAAGAAGTTTTTCATGGAAAAGTATGGTAATGAAATAATTACCATTAGAGCTACTGAGGTAGGATATCCACCAGATCAAACTGAGAAGTTTCATGAAATAAAACTAAGCATGGCCAATGGCTCACCACTTTCACCCAGTCATAACTATTTCCACCAGATGCCCCTGTAAAACCCCAAATTACTAACATTTCCACTTTTGTAGCATGTTTGTGCAAAATTAGTTGATTTTCGCCCCCTTGTGTAAAGTTTGTCGATTTTAGGGTATATCCCCAAAAATTAATTTTGTGTCCCCATTCCCCCTGAAAAAAATTCTGATCACCCTACTGGGCATGGTACACCATTTGTCTAACACTTTTTACATGAGTCTTTTGAGAACAATTAACTCACACAGAATAAAGCTGGGGGCATGCTCACATGTATACATGAGGCACCAATTTCTTTTCACACACCTCCTAACCAGCTTCCTACCCCATAAACAAGTTCCAGAGTGCACAGCATTCTGTCTACTAAAAGCAAGATTTTGGTTACATTTTTACGAAGTTCAGAAAATGTGATAATTTTGTTGAAAATCTAAGTGTGTTTTTGGCAAAGGTGAAAATAATTGGTTCTTTAGAACGAATGAGCAATACATGTTTACAGGATTTGTACCATTGCTCAAAAATATTTATTAAAGTTAATTTTAATCCAGAAATATATTGATATTCTCATTTCATTCAGGATGGCCTGGCTGGTATAAAAGATACACTGGCTATGCCATTAGGGTTATTTCTTAGTCATCTGCATGAAGGACAACCAAAGTTATGGACATATCTCATGGATGAACTGTTTCTACTTCAGAAACCAGAATTACAGGATGATCTTGATGATATTGTGAGTATCTATAAAAGGGGCTTGTATTTAGTGTACTTTCGAATTCAATATATCAATATTCAATACAAACTCCTCAACAAAAGTTTGGAAAGTTTTTTCAAGCATCTATATCTTAGATTATTTGTGGCATATTAATATCATGTTGCATATCAATTGATAGCTATGTTAGTTCCCTTTACAATGACACCACATTTGAAACAATCACCCTTTTTTATGGCTGAGGACACGCCTTGTGAATGTAGTGATGTCTCAAACAGAATGTGCCAAATTGACCATTATTCTGTGCTCAAATAACACTAGTTACTAACCTCAGGAGCGGGTTGAAAAACCATACGCAGCCACAACAGCCAGGCATCTCCTCCTCATGCTCCTCACCAACCTGGTCACACATTGCTATGGAATGGCATTCCATTCTTCAACTAGGATTCATCGTAGGTCATTCAATGTGGTTGCATGGGCTACTCTGGCATGCACAGCGTGACCAAGCTGGTTGTGTTCAATCTGGTTGAGGTCTGAGCTGATGGCACGCCATTACATTCTCTTCTGTAGGTAGTTGTTGACTACCCTGGCTCTGTAGGGGCGAGTGCTGTCATCTTGAAGGCTTGCATTAGGTCCCAGATTGCGAAGATATCCTAGTGGGCACACCTGATGTTGAAATTTCGATGTCAAAATCAATTTCGACGTTGAAATCAGGTTGAAATCATGTTGTATTTGCAAATGGACTTCAACCTGACTTCAACCTTCTTAATTTTTGCATTGAAAGTTGGTTGAAATCAGGTTGAAATCGGGTTGAAATCAGGTTAGGATGAAACTTCGATGTTGTATCAATGTTGATTCAACGTCGAAATCCTAACCTGTGCCCATTTTTAAAAGGCTAAATAAATGTAGATGACAAATAATTGTCATTATAGTTGTTTTATGTTTTCTTCTTGTTCGTTATTTTATTACAGCTATATTTACAAGATGATTTCTTCCAGCTATTTCCACGAGAGATCAGGCCATGGAACTCAATGCTGCTATGGGGAACCAAATTCTCTCGCTCCCATTTACATATTGGTACGTAGTATCCAGTGGGTGCATGCATGCCACCATTGATCCTGAATAGAAATACTGTCAGTACTGGGAAAATTTGACGTTGTTAAGATAAACCCATTGACCAGTACATGTCACTGTCAGGTGCAAACAATTCAATTGCAGTAATCACTAAGCTTGGTGCCAAGCCATATGTGCAAACATTCCCAGAGTCCTGCATCTGATGATGTATTGGCCACATTGTAACATTTGCTGAGGAGGATGCCCTCAAATTTGGGTGTGATTTTTTAGTGATGTTTGTAATGTACATTAATGAACTAAGATACCCTGCCAAAATAATGCCAAAAAAGGTGCTGTATTTTTGACAAAATCCGATATTTTTAATAAAATGATGTTTCCCGTTGTTTAATTAATATGATCAAATCATTAGTAAAATTCATACTTGATGTTCATAACATTGTACGTACATACCGGTCATAACACATCAAAAGGAACAACTGAGTCACAATCGAAAAAAGTGGCACACATTGACGACATTGGCACTGGAATTCAATTGTGATTTTCTTTGCTTTGTCTCAGTTGTTTGATTCAAAATAAAAGGGGACATATCTGACATTAAAAACTAACATTTTGTAGAAAAGAAATATACAAATCACATTTTTATGGAAATGTTACAATATGGCTTTAAGATTCATGTTGGCGGTTGTAAACAACTGAATGTAACTAACAAGTTGTTTTACTGAGTAATGGCAAATGCCCCCCAGTCAGAACTCTTGCCCCCCTGTTGCCCCCAAAGTAAAAACCCAAAATTATGAAAATTTCACCTTTTTGCAGCAATTTTGCACAAAATTGGTTGATTTTGCCCCCCCTGAAATTCACTTTGCCCCTCAATGCCCCCCCGAAAAAAATACTGAGATCAAACCTTGTCACCCACCAGAGATGTTTCTTGCCATATAGCCTGCATATGGAATGCTCTTCCTACACATATCCCAGCTATCAGATCACTAATCCTGCCAGCAAGACTTCAGTCTTTATCATAAACATAATGACATCTACGGACCTGAAGTCTTGCAGCGGTACATAGGGATGCACTGTACATTTAAGAAATCCAAACTTCAAGCATCAAGAAAATTTAATATAGGCCTACCTTGTATTTGTCAGTTTTACCTCAGAGATGCTGTAGACCCTCTCTACACAGTGTAGAAACATCACAAGTAGAATGCTGCTCAATATGATAAATCCAAATCATGAAAATCAAGACATTTTGCAGAGCAATATTTTAACCACTTTTGCACTAAGTAAATTACTCCCATGAAGATTGCAGGTTTTGCCAAATCAGGGAATTTTGAACCCACCCAAAAGATCAATGTAGATCAATTACCTCAACTTTGTGAGTATAGTGGGATTAAAATCATCCAGGCACGCCCAAACCCTGGTACAATGGGATTAAAATCATCAGTGCATGCCCAATCTGTCCTTGAGAGAGTTCCTCAGCTACATCCTTAGAGCCCAAAATGAGCCCACATATTGTGATGTTTCTTATTTGTGGAAAAGATAGCAATAGATTGCACTGTAACTCTAGGTATGACGAGTTACAGTTACTGGAACTATCAGATCACAGGCTCATTTATTCATAAGGGGACAGAAGGGACTGACAAAAACTAGAAATAATTAACACTCATTAATAAAATGTGTTTCAGTTTTTTGGCTGGCATTTAACCCTCACAATTTTTGTAGCAAACAAATTGTTGCATACACACAAATAAAATTTGCTAGAAATTAAACAATTCCCAATCAAATGAACAATATTGAACATTTTCCCAGTCCTAGTTGTTGCAATTATAATCTGGTTTGGAAGTATGTCTCCAATCTAATGTTTAAAAGAGTTGTGTTTGCTACACACAATGATTGAATGAAATAAATATTTTGTTGTTGTTCTGAATTGTTTAATTGTAAACAGTATTACATGAATAGTACATGTATATTTACCAGACACACAACATATGGTAAAGTCAGACAGCATATGGCACAGAACACAATGCCTGCATGCATGCATGCATATGGTGATTCCTAGCAATGGTGACATCACCAACAGAAATGGATTGATTTATATATATTATGTGTTTTTTATAATTTATGTTTTATATTTTCTGTATAGACTATTGTTGTTTAAAAGGGCATTTCGTGATCCACAGCATCATCCCCCCACTTTTCTCAAAAAAAGTTGAGATTTTTATATCACTGAAAACCTCTGGCTACATAATGTTTATACAAAAAATTTCTTGCAGATTAATTCGTTTAGCAAAGATATTGTGAAATTTGAATTTTGTTCTGGTATACCAAAACGAAATTACAACGCATTGTCTATGGAGCAGTGTAATACACTCATAACTCACAAACGCAAAATCGGAATCAAAAGTGAAATTTTGGGAATAAGTTTTTTTCATGGATATCTACTGAAAATGTCATAAAAAAAGGATGCTAGGATCACAAAATACTCCTTTAAGTGAAACAGGGAAATGGGGTTTTTTACAACACATTTATTCTGAGTGGCCCCCACCCGGGTATAGATAATTAACTTATCTTTAAATTGTAAACTTCTTTTATTGAAGGAATTTTATTATTATTTTTTTTATTGAAGGGAAATGTTAAAATTATTACATCAAATGCGTTTGTTGAGTGAACTAGCTAATTGCCATCTTTTATTCTGTATGATAATTGACTGTAGATCCATACAACTGGACTGGTACAAATGCAGTTTTCTCTGGACTCAAAAAATGGAAGCTGTTTCCACCAGGACAAGACTACTTGCTGCATGTCAAGAAAGGATCCAATTCAGGATTTCCATTAAATTGCTTCAAGTATAGTAGGTAAGTTAGTAGGTACGGGAGCATTTAAGGCCAAAATTTACCTTGATTGTGACCAAATTAGTAATATTAGTGCACAATAGTTATTATGGGAGCAGGTCAGCTGTTTCCCTGTACCTTTGCTTTCAAAGCCAAATGGGAGGTGGGGTGGGGTAGTGCCGTACTATTACGCTGCCTTTCGTATCTTCGTTTGTTTACAAACAGAGAGGTAGACAAAGGGCCTGTCAAAACTGTTCTGCTTGTCCAAATACTCAAGTATCAAAGGATGGTCCACAATAGAGTGATTCACGCAACATGAATAGGGGATTAAAAAACTGTGAAGTAGGACCATGTGCTTCTTTTGTCCGGCACTACCCCACCCCCACCTCCCATTTGGCATCAAGATTTCGAATGGAAACAGTTCAGACCCAGAACACGATCATGTCAGAAATTAATATTTTGTTCTGGGTCTGATTATTCGGACTAGGGGGGGGATATGTCTTATCTAGGGTGCCAAAATCCTTCGGACTGGCCCTGGTCAAACATTACAATGTGCTGGTAGACTAAGTCATACATGGGCTAACAACTTTCTTTTAGGGTAGCATTATAGAAGTATAATGTGTGTTGTTAATTTTGTTTATTTGTTTGTTTGTCAGTGATATAGATGCTTTCAATCCAGACCTGAAAAGATTCCCCAGATTTGCAAAAGCCAAAGCAATTGAATTTGATCAACACCCAGGGGAGCTACTACTAATACCTACAGGGTGGTTTCATCAGGCGTATAACGATGAGGAGACAATGGCAGTTAGCAGTCAAGTAATGAATATTAACAACTACAAGTAAGTGATAGCATGGTAGGCCTTTATCACCTGCTCCGCAGCCGCAGCAAGTGGCTGTTGGGTGTGGAAAATTAGGGAATTAACATTTTCACTGTACATTGTCAGAATACTAGCTGTAGGCCCATACTATCCTAAACAGAAGAATGCTAGCAGTACTGTCCTATACAGAATTACATGTATGATGAGCAATATTGGGATGAATGAGTATTGTGAAGCAATGATACGTTTGCTGAAATGGTTAGAAAATGAGAAATTCAAGTTTTATGGATATCTTTTGTCTGGTTTTGTGTCTAACAATTTTATTTAATACTTGTCAAAATATTGTTCTTATTAGCCCCGAACGACCTTCAATATAGATGTATTAAAAAAATTGTATCAACTCATAATTTATTTTGACTCAAGATGAGAAAAGAACATTTTTGATAGTGAAAACTGATATAATTTTCATCATTTGGTGAACAAAGTTTAAACATTGATATTTGTCAGAATCTTACATTAAATTAATGGCTTTTAAGTATTATATAAAAATTGTAGATTAAACACTTTTCAAATTCTTGCTGATCATAGCAGTTATAGCAGTTGTAAACATTTAATCTCTATTTTCTTTTTCCTCCTTACAATTTATACAGAATTGTTTTAGAAGAAATTTTCAAAGCAGGCAATCTGAAAAAGAAATCCCTCCCAGCAAACTTTGATACTTTATCACCAGAATCACAGGTAAGCTTACAAGCACAAACTACTACAGACTATTTATGAACAGTCAAAGTCCCTGTGCATTGCATGCTGTGAATTCTTGCATATTCATGAGGGCCGATCGTTCGAATCACACCAGTGTCTATAGAGCTTTGCGTCTACAAAATGCAAAAGACTGTAAAAATATGTGATACGTGCGCAGTAGATTCGCCTGACGCATTTCATGGAACAATCGGCCCTCATTATCGGGTGATGCTGAGACTTTGACTGTTTGGAGTTTGTATGTTATCTCTTTCATGCATGCTTACAAGTTGTAAAGTGGGGGGGGGGTTCTCAATAGGCAGCCCACAGGCCAGATCTGACCTGCCAAGGTTGGCCCTTAACAGTAAACATGGCAAAAGAAGGTTTATTTGACACTCACACACATCTTTGAAATGAGTTTGGTCCTCTATGGCCTGAGAGAAAATATAATTGAGAACCCCTGGTGTAGTTTAGTCTCACATTGTGTAATAAATGTAATACATACACCATACATGACGTTGTGGATTTTTTGGTTCATACGTAAAAAAAAAAACAAACGTAAAAAATGTAAAAATTTTGTAAGAAGACGTTAGGGAGGTATTTTTAGACTTACCCTACCCCTCTAAAGGCCGAAATGGCATTCCAGAATAACATACATTAAGTGGTTACCCATGTAACATGAAAAATAGCCTGTAGCATCGTTTGTACATGAATTTAGGCCCTGTCACTTCTGGTAATAAGAGCAATACATACTTATGCAATACATACACAATGTCATTGATGTGTATGTATTGAGTTATTGGAAAGGATACAGGGATGTAATCACTCATGTCTTTGCTGTCTGTTAGGCTGGTAAAATAGCAAAATTACATGCCCCGGCTAGAATGACTGGCTGGTAGCAATTGTGCTATATTGTCCTTCTACACTACAGTGTGCACAATAATTGAGGTACCAGGTATATTCACCCCTGTATTTACATGCTCTTATTTCATAACTTTAAATATTTGCATTAAATATTTTCTTTTATTAGGTTAAGACTGTGATGAGACTTCTACCAAAACATATATTGGAGAAGGGAAGAGAGCTCACTGCAGATGCCTTACGACAAATAGATGGAGTGAGGAACAAACAACCAGGCTAGTTCACATGATAGTGTTTAATAGTCTATTGTGGGTCCACATTTAGTGTATTATTTTTTCTTTCTTACTTGATTGGTACTTTTTGGTTTTGCAAATTAGTATCAAGCAATTTAATTACTGATCGCTCTATGCAAGTCTTTTTCACTGAATTTTCAAATACCATTACAAATGGTATAACTTTTTTAAACTATTTATTTATATTTTTATGTAAAATTTTATAAATGTGCTTTCACTGCTTTGATCATAATTTTTAAAGAATTGAACTGTCTTTCATAGGATATGGGATCAGGTTGTGCACATTTGTGGTATCACAGGCCTTGCCGTTTGAGGCCACCGCTCGCCCAAACTCGATTTCTAGTGAGCGAATTTCCACTCGCCATAGACACTAAATATCACTCGCTGCAAATCTCCCAAAATCAGCCATTTCAGCATTAAATCGAGTCTGTGCCCTCTCTAAGCGGAAAAAGTCACAAATTTGAGCGCGCTTCACGTACATTTCAACATAAATACCGTAATAAGACTGAAGCTCTATTTTATTATTATACCCTTGCTAACTTGTTTTTATTGAATTTACCATGAATACACATAATTGTTTGGAAAAAAGAGTAATTTTAGATAGATATGTATAAACAAAATATTAAACAGTCTTTCATAATGGGAATTTCGAAATAAAACTAATCCTCACATTTGAACAGGTTGCAAGCATGATGCAAACTAAATTGTCACTTGATAATAAAAGGCCAGATGTGCAGAGGAAGTTCAAATGCACAATATATATATGAAATGTATTTTGTTATGCAAAGAGGTGAACAGCTGCTGTGCCTTCATATTTATGGACCAATCAATATAAGCCAGGGGGAAAGAGATTTAGGAACACAATTTTTTTTCCAGAAAAAGGAGAGGGGACACACAAATTTCATTTCAGGAAAAGTAAAGGATCTCATTATTTTTTTTGTCACACATGTATGAAGAAGGCAATAAATTTGGTAGTCCATTTAGTAAATATCACCCTTTCCAGATTGGTCCATTCTAATATCAGAATAAAAGGTAACAGGTGCAAAAATACCATTTGGTCAAATAATCAGTGAAAAAAGTTGTTACTGCATTGTGAAGTATATTTTTGTGTAGATTATTCATCCAGTTGTTCAAAATATTATTTTGTAAAATAAATCAAATACTGGAACTAAATTTGCGATTCACTTTGCTGTGTTGCGTCCGAAAACTTCGGATTTCATCAGGCATCTGATTGATGATGTCATCACAACATCTGACGTCACATCATCATCAATCGGATGCCTGATGAAGTCCGAAGTTTTCGGATGCAATGTAGCAAAGTGAGCTGCAAATTTAGTTCCAGTATTTGATTTAATTTACAAAATAATATTATGAAGTAAAGTTACATTGTATAATTATGATTCAGATTTGTCCTTTTTTCACTCTCAAGGGGTTTTCTATTTTCAAAGTGATACAGGCTGTATTAAAATGATTGGTACCATCAATTTTCAAATTTATTGAAGAGCTTGCTTGTTCCAAATGCAAATGTTGAATACCATACATTTTGATACAGTATATGACCAAAAGAATCTTTTTGTCACCAAAACATTTTACTGTGCATTTTAAAAACGTGCAGATATTAACTATGTCTACTTTTAGCATCATTTGACCAATCAGAGTCTGAGCTATTTGCTTGTTGCAGTTCCAAACAGTGTGCCAAAAATCCCCCCTCCTTTGCACATACCAAATTTTAGGGTACCCAATTTGCAAGCTTTAATATGGTCTAGATATATAACTTTGCATATTTGAATGTTTCTGTAGTGTTTTCTTAAGCCTTTTAAAGGTGCCCCATCAATGTGCCCTAAAAATTGCTTGCCCCACCTTTTGACTTGCCAAAAATTGTTTCCCTCCAAGTTGATCCTCCCCCAGGGCTCATAATTATTGCACAGCCCCCTATCAGGGTACATAGTGCTAATATCTGGTATTAGTGGTAAAGTTTATGAACAAGTTATAAGTCCTTTACATCTTGATTTTATATAGGCAGTTAGTCAATTACTCTCCAGAGAGCTTCATGGTGAGCATGGGGTTTGAGGAAGAAAAGGCGAGGGCTGAAACTGAATCCATTTTGTAAAAGTCACAGGAGGTGATTTTATAGGTGAGAGTCGGAGTGATTGCTCACCTCAAACGTAAGGGCCTGAGTAATGCTATTTTGAAATTATTGTGTAACTTGTGCAGGGTCTTAGCTAGTGCCTGTCATTTTCACTAAAACTGTCTGTCCAAAATTTGACACTGAAAATTTTTAAACCAGACATCTTCTAGGATCCAGTCAGTTCAAATGGCTATTGCAATAGCCTTGGTTTTGTTTTGAGTTCACAGAACTTATTCAAGCATTATTTTTAGAATGTAGCATATGTCACAGGCATTACTTTTGCCTGTCACAGGAGCAAACTACCTGTCCAAAATGATGGATGGCTAGCTATAACACCCCTTTAACTTGTATTATTCTTGACTTTATATTACTAACACAAAAGGCTGCATAAATATCCTTCATATTATATTATATGGTATGTATATTTTGATATATTTTCCTTACAAAATATTAAATCTTATATTTTAACAAAAATTATTATAGTTTGGTGAAATGCTTTCCATCATACGTGCATTTGGCTGTATTTATAAGTAGTAATTTTAATTCCGCTGTTTCCAACATAACCTTGTAGCATAATCAAATATGAATCAGGTTTGTTATGTCTACAGCCATTATTGCACTCACATTTTTAATATATCGTCGCTGGGCGGGAAAAAAGTCCTTTAATTCCAAGGGACAAATTTAAAAACCTCATAAGTAAAAAGTGGGCCCTAATTACAAAACCTTGATTTTTCCATTTTGTGCATAATTTACATAGAACATATGGTGTTGCTCTAGTAATTTACAGACACTTATGCACTTTAAAGTTAATAAAAGGGAAGCACCAGAAGGTGTGTTGGGACATGTTCTTCAAGTTGACACACAAAAACAGAATTTGAGCAAAATTGCACACAAGGTTTTGTAATTGGGGCTCAATTTTTACATATGAGGTTTTGCATTTGACCTTTGGAATTATATATATGAGGTTTTCCCCACCCAGCGATGATATGTAATATCATAATAAGCGCACCTCGTATGGATCGAGTTTCAATAAAATGCACCACAAACTTCAACGATATTAATCTTTATCATTTATTTATTCTTAGTTTGCCTCATGATGAGGACAGGTCCTCTTGAAAATATTCAGATAAATCATTATATTTTGCTTGTGTGCTTCAGTGGACTGGTAACCTCTGGAATAATTTAATTAATGGAATGTACTGAAAAAATCATGTTGTTTAATTCATGTGGTGAATGTTCAGTTGCATGGTGAAGAACTACATGAATATGGTTGTAAAAATACACAAACAACATAATAATGTTATGAAAGCATGATTTTATTACTCGGAGTTTCACGCCCCAACTGCGATCAACGAACTACATGCATATGTAAATAAGAAAAACATTGTAAATAAGAAAAAGTGGCAATTGTGGAGGAAGTACATGTATGGGACCACAGTCCACATTGACAAATCTTCGAATATGTCACTTTACACTAGCTTCCAGAGAAGAATGGCACTCTCTTTCACAGTATGTAAACACAAACTGAGTAGGGCTCTGATTGGCTGATTCAGTATAACAACAGACCAGTAATCTGATTGGTTGAGTAATGTGTCAAAGCATGGTTTGGTGCAGAGTGGCACTCATGAAGGGACCTCGCTTGTGTATGTTGCTTATTAACAGGGCGTGTGCTTATCTATCAGAGCAGGAAAGTGCCATACTTTTCTCAAAGCAATTAAGTGTAAGGGATCATACTTCCCCCTTCAAAACTATTACTGGATGATTCTTCAACTCACAAGTGACCGTAGTGTGAACATGTGACCATCATGTACTTAGCAAGATTCTTCAACAGAATTGCTTATCTTACATTTTAATAATTGCTTTGCCTTTGTTAGCACCAAGAAATAGCGCCATAAATGCTTTAGGCATGTTTTGGAATCCTTCTGTGACATCTTCCCGGTACTTCAGCTGGCCCTGAAACCAATAAAACCATGAAAGAGGACACGCATTAGATTAGGCAGGTGTATAAACTTATGCAAAGCTAATCTGTATGAAATAGTTTGATGTATTCGAGTTGAAATCCACTACCCCCCTATGGAAGACATGCCTGTAATCTCCCACATAGGGGGTGTAGACATTTGAAATTCACACTCCCTGTGTAAAAGAAGAGTATTTTTTGATTCTTGGATCCTCTTTTTATGGTTTATTTGGAGTAAATATCCAAGAAAAAGTGTTCCCAAAATTTCAGTTGATTCCAATTTTGTGTTCATGATTATGTATATCACTCCATAGGCCACTGATGTGCTGTAATTTTGTTCTATTTACAGAACATAAATACAAAGTTGACAATATTTTTGCTAAACAAATTAATCTGCAAGAATTTTTTTGCATACAACATTATGTAGCCGGAAGTTTCTGGTGGTATTAAAGTCTGAACTTTTTTTAGGAAAGTGGGGGATCAGACTATGGATCACAAAATGCCTTAGATCATGTTTAGGCTGTATGAATTTCAACTGGAATCAGTGGTGTGTCTGGACTTTTTTAAATGGGGTGGGCAAAGAAAAAGTGTGCCCAGTGAGCATTATTTTTGCCCAATTTTATTCGCAAATTTTCAGTTTCATACTGTTTGAAGTAAAAGTTCATATGCCCAAATTTGCAATTTTGCACTATTTTATACCAAGAGCTACCAAGATGTTTACCTAATGTTTGTGTATCTAAACAGTACTAAGAAAAAGAAATATTTCATTTTATTTTCTTGGAGTTGTCAGGGGGAGGCAGTTACCCCCTTCAGGCATGTCTTTTTTGAAGTGTCAATGGCCTTATGCCCAGGATGGCAAATCACCCAGGGAGTCTGGCAGGCTAAAGGCTTGTCAAATATCAAAAACTGCAACAAATTTTCGCATCTTTTCCAGGAATCGATGCTACTGAGTACTATGGACGAAAAAGATAATGGACCGACAGCGTCCAAGCAGTCAAAGTCTCAGCATCACCTGATAATGAGGGCCGATTGTTCCATGGAATGCGACAGGTAAAACTGCTATGCACTTACTGCATATTTTTACAGTCTATTGCGTAATCATGAAGGCACGCAACACTCTAGCACGATATCGCTGAAGACACGCATAGCGCTGGTGTGATTGTTAGACACGCACGCGATTGAACAATCGACCCTCATGAATATGCAAAAATCACAGCATGCAATGCACAGGGACTTTGACTGTTGATACATGGTCTGTAGTAGTCTGTGACTATGACACACATACCTTTTGAATCCATTCTGAAAGTTGAGCAATAGCTTTTGGGTATAACTGAGTATAGTGAAAGTTGGTGAACCCATGTACCTTGATGCTATTAAAAAGAAGATGGCAGAAGATGGACGGATCTGTGAACAAACAATACAATATTATAAGGAGTTTACTAAATGAAAGTATGAATGAAACTAGAATCCATAGTTGTGGGGTTCTAGTTTAATTTGATCTTAAAGTTGCAAAAAACACAACTTTATTTTAAGAGCTTTGACTTTAGCAAGTATTTATCTGCGAAAATTGGAATTTTACTTGGCTTGTTTTCTTTATTTTAAAGATGACAACATCATTATGTGCATATTTTGTACAATTTGCCAAGTAACTTTTGTGACTGACTTTTTGGGGGAAAATATTAAAATTTTGATGCTGTCATTTTTTATAAGGTGAATTAACTAGCAACTTTGGTGGCATACATGGTGAAATGAAAGCATAGTTGACTGCATAATTTGTGCTTGACAGATTTTACAATTACTGTTAAAGTATTCAATGAATGTGAACAGCCCACTATCTAGGGCTAAAATGATTTGGTGGGAGTAAATCCCATTTAAGTTTGGCCTTTGTGAACACTTGTCATTTTGCTTAAACAAATCCAATATTTATGTGATGTGCCAAATTCTCAGCATTTTGCAAATTCATGATGTCTACTCACATTTTTGTGGATCTGTCAAATTATATTCAGATATTGCTCCACAAACAACAACTCGCCCATAAATACGCATGTGTTTTATCATCATCATGCTGAAATCGCCCCCGACCTACAAATATGAGATATAAACAAATATGACCAAATTAATATCAGAATAAATAAATTATCTTGTTTAATTAAATAACTGACCTCAGGCCTCACACAAGTAAATATGGCTATTTTTGTGATTAAACAATAAATAAGGTCATATATTGGTCCATCAATTATGGTAAAATGAACGTTAATCAGACCCTTATCATTGGGCTATTCCAGTTGAAATCCATACACCCCCTATTCACCCATTGCACGGTTCCGCCATATGCAAGGAGAGCCTCGATCTGGCAGCATGCATGAATGGGAATTGAAACCAGTCATATAACATTGCGTAAAGTCACGTAATACTTCCTTTCATGCCTATTGCCAGTTCGAGGCTCTCCTCGCATATGGCGGAACTGTGCAATAGGCGAATTATATGGAAAATCAATCTTCCGCACAACGAATGTCAAATGGGATTACCTAAATGGGTGACTCCATTTGAAATCTACACACCCTGTGTGGGAGATGTCTTTCCATAGGGGGTGTAGGAATTTCAATTGGAATAGTCTATTTTGACACTGAAAGAGACAGTTGAGTTCAGTATCAGATCCAAGGGTGCACTTAAATTTCCTGTAGGTGGCCAGAAAACCAAAATGTGTTAGTGGTAACATACCGTAAAAACTCAATAGTTTACCAGTACAGCATATATGAGCTTATATGCTTACCATCAAGCGCTTTTAAAACATGCAAACATGAAGAGCCCCATCCACAAAAGTGTAAAGGGTTTTGAGCAAATCAACGATACACATAGTTGTATACGAACAAGTAAACCTGCAAATATGTGCCTGAACCTCATTAGCTCAGTTGGTAGGAATAGGAATTGATAATTTTTGATTTCAAAATTGTTTGAAAAATGTTATCATTAATTTTGCTTAAAAGTAATTCATTTTTTCTGGATTTCTCAAATAAAAAAAAGGAAATGCAGTAAATTAGGTCTTGATATGAAATAGTTCTTTGAATGCTCTATACTTGTACTGCATTGAATTTTACCGTTCTGTAGATCTCCAGCATACAGGGGCTTAGGATGTGGGGGGGGCAGGGTGGACGAAGTTCATGGGCCAGGAGGGTTCAGGGGCCCAAGCAAAAGAGAAAATAAAATAAGCGCTGATTAAGGAGATGCTAAAAGACAGGGCCGAATTTACCTGGGCCAGTCCAAAATTTGGAGGCCCCAAACTCACCATGAGGAAGGCATGTGCAACAAGAGGTCAAGTTTGGTTTACAAATTGGGGGCCTATAATAAGATCGGCAGATTAGAGGGAGATAAGCATATTTTGTTTCGATCTTACTAGCACATATGCGTGCGAAAAAAATTAATTTCGGACCATTTTAGCCCAAAATGAAGGTGAATTTTGTTATGTGAAGGGCTAGAATGATATGCGCGAAGCGTGCCAAATTGTGCAATTTTACCATATTTTGATCCAAAAAATGTGGTGTTGTCAGGCTAAGAGGAACTTGCACAGGACAATTTTGGGGGCCCTCTGGCCCAAGGATAAATCTGGCCCAGCTAAAAGGGCCCGCACTGTTTCTTGTCCATGGGCCCCCGAGGCTCTTGCTATGCCCATGCCAGCATAAGCTAGCTTTTGATTAGTTAGGATATACCCAGTTTTTTCAAACATTGTGATAGCTCTCTTACATTATCAAAGTAGACATCAATACCATTAGGGGCCAAGCCTTTGATTGTAGCATCTATATCTTTCACTTTGTTGTAATTGAAGACTTCATCAAATCCTAGCTCTTTCACATAGGCCACTTTTTCGTCTGATCCAGCAGAGCCGAGCACACGACACCCCTAAAAAAGAATAATGTAAAAATGAAAACATAGTCTCTTGACTTTGTAATATAAATTGCACAAATTATTAGATTGGTTACAGGCAATATCAGATTACAATAATTTTTGTCCTACATTAATTTTATGAGCTAGGTCATCATTTTATTTTGGCTCCTCTATATGCAGTGCACATTAGAGAATCAATTTGGTTTTTACAAGAAAATGCTAGCTCTTTGAACCTGTAGTAAATTTCATCAGAATGCCCAGCACCAAATGTAAACCAAATGTTTTTGATTACTCCTTATGTGGGCAGAAACTGGCTCCTGTTGTTGATACCAATCCGTACATTTGACACCTTAATTAAAAGAGCAGCGCTCCACTGCCAGATTTGTCTGGGGTGATTACAGTCGTCATAGTCATAGCAGCGTTACATTCATACTTAATGACTTGATAAGCCAATTGGTTAAGTAAGAAGGAATCATGATTGATAAAATCAGAAATAAGGAACTCTTTGTTATCACAGCAAACACACAGCTGTTCCATCAGGTCTAATTTTCATCATTATGGCTTTTCTTTGAGAATTTGGATTTTGGAGCAATTTTCTTTGAGAATTTGGATTTTGGAGCAATATACAAAATTTATCATTTTCATATGGTGCAATTTAAGTTACCATTATTTTGGCCATCTGTCCAGCCACAGAGCCCACAGCTCCTGCAGCACCGCTGACAAACACCGTCTCCCCAGCTTTAATTTGACCAATCTCTGTCATCCCAATGTAGGCACTTCTCCTGCAAATCAAAATAATATACCAGTTCATTAAAAGTATAATGTGTACCTAAGAACTAAAAATAGTGGCATATAGTGTGCCAGAGTAACATTTTTATAAACTTTGTCACACTCCTACTGACCCACACCCAAAATCACAAAATGCACAAAAATAATGCAATTTTAATGCTATTTGACCCCAATCAGGTATATTTTGGTCTGAAACATGTTAGAAGGAAGATGCAGCATGTAAAATGTGGTCAATTATATCCTGGTATTTTGAGCCTGGATAACTTAATTTGTATCAAGAAGCAGCAATAGGACACGTATCTGCTATCTACTGAAGATAGCTCTAACAATATAACACATAGCATAGCCAATGAACATGACCCTGCAATATCAGGCTCAAGACAAGCTTAAAAAATTTGTTTGATTTTCACATTTGTAACAAACTGACAAATTTCCATGATTCTGACTTTAAACTTTGAAAGTTTAAACCTCATTTTCAAATTATATCTTCAGCCAGAGAGCAATTTCTTGTGCCTTTGTGAAAATGGACTCGCATCTTACCAAAATTCTTTGTAGTAAACCATTAAAACTTGTCAAAACTTGTCAAAATGCATTCACCATCTTGCATTAAGGGCTGGGGTATGAACATTTGGACAGTATTTATTTTGGGACATTAGAGCACATGAGACATATCGAATTGCATTCTGAATACGAAGAATGTCATTCTGATATCAAATAATTTTGATTTTTTGATATTCGCAATTTAATACACATTTTATGGCAAATCATTAAAATTGATATTTTTGATATTTAACAGTACTTGAAGTAAACTTTATAAATCTGATGATTTATACTTAAAGTGTATGTAGGTGGGATGAAAAGCCGACGATCAATTGAAAATTTTGACCTTTAGATTGAAGATATGGATTTTTTTCCCAAAACACCAAAAAAAATTAGGTCTTTTTGGGAAAAAATCCATATCTTCAATATGAAAGGTCAAAATTTTCAATTGACCGTCGGCTTTTCCTCCCTGCTACATACACTTTAAGAACATATCATTAGATTTATATAATTTACTTCGAGCACTGTTAAATATCAAAAATTTGAAAAAATATCAAATTTTTATAATTTGTCATAAAATTTGTATTATATTGTGATTTAAAAAAAATGTAAATTATTTGATATCAGAAAGACATGCTTCGTATTCAGAATGCAATTCGATAGGTCTGAGGTGCTCTCATGTCCCACAAAAAATACTGTCGAAACGCAATAAACGCTCATTTTGGATCCCTTAAAGCACTTCTTAGTTATTTACAAGCAGAGGCTGTTATCTGCAGCGATAATCCAGAGTTTTTCAAAATGTGAACAATTAACTTACCCAGTCATTCCAAGAGTTCCAAGTGCCAGTGATAGAGGCAAATCCTTTGGGTAGTTTGGGTCAATCTTAGATATGCCTTCCCCATTGGATATAGAGTGTGTCACCCAGCCTGGTGAGGTTACTATATGTGTTCCTACGGGATACTCAGCATTCTTACTTTCAACCACTCTATGATTAAAAAAACATACTAATTTCTGATCTTGATTCTAATTCATACTTTCAAAAGTTTACCCTGTACTTTCAATTCCAGATAAATAAAGCAATTGCTTCTTTTTAAACATCAAATCATTATTTTGTTTTGACAATGAAACATAAGCCACCTTTAGTTTGATCTAACTGGGAATAAAATCAAATTTGAAGTTTTGACTGGGACTGGCAACCCGGCTTTCAACATGGAAGGTTGGTAATTTTTTTTCTCGCCGAATTGGTGCTGTTTTATGTTAATCGTGGCTGTTTTACGGACAATAATGATATAATGATGATGTTAATCTGAATAAACAGGACTGCCGCTGGAAAAATGAGTACTAGAAGTGGAAAAGTGACACAATAAAGGTAAATTCTACAACATTTTGCACTGACATAAACTCTGATATGCCTCGTAGTACAGGTAGTACTATGGCTGACAACACGGCGGGTATTACGAACGATACGCAGGTGAGCGTGACAAATGCTGAACTGAAGGACATAATGATAAGAATGGAAACAATGCTGTCAAAACGTATGGATGTTTTACAAGCACAGATCAGTGATATAAATGAAAAGGCAAATAAAAATGAAAAGGACATCAGTGAAATGATAGAATCAGTAGAACAAAATGCTGCGGATATTAAAGATTTTGTGAATAAGACCTTGCCACAGATATTAAATAAAAATTCCCTTTAAAAGGGAAAGCCAGCCTCAATGTAGAAGAGGTCTTGTAATTAGTTTTGGTCAATGTGAAAGGCATTTTTAGGATCACGGCTTACTACATCCATGTTACATGACAGTCCACCAAACCATCAACGGTGAGAAGATGTACACTGAAACTGCAGAAAACATTAACTCCTAATCTCCTGTCAACTCTTTAATTCATTATTGTTCATTATTATTAATTCATTATTGTTCTCTAAATTGTTCTGTTCTGGTTTTATTTGTCTTTTCAGCTTTTTACCCACGATATTTCAATTTCAATTTTATTAATACCATAACTTACGAACTCAATTTCTTCGCTTAGGAATGTCCGATTTTATTGGGGAAAACGGCGTTGTGGAGCAAAATAGCTCTTTATGTGAAAGCCTCCAAATTTATAAGCTGTCCAAAAGATGTCTGTTTTTGACATGATACGCCACATTTCTTAAAGACCCATTCAGTGATCCCAGTGCAAGAGTAAAAAATTAAAATTGTTTATAAATTGCTTAAAAGAGAAGGATAGGCCTAAGTCATTCAAATTGTCATTTGGTATTTTTGATACTGTCAGTATCTAAAAATACAGATTCGTGTAAAATGTCTTATTTTGTCTTAAATAGGCCTACACGGCTTTTTGCTGAACCATTCGCAGACTTAGCACATCTATGTAATAACAAAGGTACGGTACCAAAATTTTGATGATTTTTACGATCGTCCGGATGAGCAAATCACTGAATGGGCCTTTAATATTAATAATAGATAAGCTGCCTTTAAAAATATAAATTGCTTAAAAGAGAAGGATAGGCCTAAGTCATTCAAATTGTCATTTGGTATTTTTGAAATGCCAAATTTGGCAAAAAATGAAGAAAACAGCAGTACTGACGAAGTTCAAGCCCCGCCATTCAAATACTTGTAGCTAATTTTAGATACTGTCAGTATCTAAAAATACAGATTCGTGTAAAATGTCTTATTTTGTCTTAAATAGGCCTACACGGCTTTTGGCTGAACCATTCGCAGACTTAGCACATCTATGTAATAACAAAGGTACGGTACCAAAATTTTGATGATTTTTACGATCGTCCGGATGAGCACATCACTGAATGGGCCTTTAATATTAATAATAGATAAGCTGCCTTTAAAAATATTATTGACAATGTTGAGAGTATAGGAATTACCTTGAAAAATGTCTCAAAAATACAACATGCCAGTTATATTCCGGTCTGAAACGATCAGACAATATTTTAAACATTAATAACATCATAAACCCAAATCGTGAAAAAATCACCCCGGGTAGATTTTTGGCTATTTCTCCATTTACGATCCTGCCCAAAAGTGTCTGCTTTCGATATACCACGTCACAAATACTACACTGCACTGACTGCAGGTTTTAGTTAAAAGGGCATTTCGTGATCCACAGCATCATCCCCTAACTTTTCTCAAAAAAAGTTGAGATTTTTATATCACTGGAAACCTCTGGCTACATAATGTTTATGTACAAAATATTTCTTGCAGATTAATTCGTTAGCAAAGTAATCGTGAAATTTGAATTTCGTTCTGGTATACCAGAACAAAATTGCAACACATTGTGTACACATAACCATGCATAACTCGTAAAGGCAAAATCGGAATCAACTGAAATTTTTAGAATAAGCTTTTTTTGTGGATATCTACTGAAAAATGTCATAAAAAGAGGATGCTAGGATCACGAAATACTCCTTAAATTCGCCATATAACATAATATAAACTCACCTTACATGTACATTTTTTATTTTAAAATAATTTGATATTAATTCGCAATGTATAGTTTACTATATGATAGATGGTGGCAAGAACATTTATAAAGGACTGATTACTCACTGCAATCTTCACTCTTGTGTGTTTTGACTGTAAGTTTATGAATCAAATAAAAAAGATAGAAAGTAGCTTCACTTACGTTATGTGTCATTTTATTTATAACATAGAAGTTATTAAATTAATAAAGTAAGACAATTTATTTATCTATAAGTGCATGTCAAATGGGTACATTGTTCAATACTATAGGCCTACATGCATAAATTATGCCCATATTATAGCTAGGCCCTAAAAACTTTATTTTGCATCGGATTTTTCCCGTTGAAAAGGCAAAACTGATGTTCATGATAGCAACTATTTCATCAATAGCATTTTGAGTCATTTTTATCCATAAAACGACACAGGATAGGATAGATAATTACTTTGACATCAATATGGTCCATATGATGAAGATTTTGATTCTTAGATCTGTTATCAACATGATATCACCACATCTGTGATATCACGCTGTTCAGTGGTCAAGGACCCCGGGTCAAAGACACTGAAATGACATACTTTTCTTCTGCTGACCATATGATGCTGTATATTAACTATTATTGTTACATTTTAGGCCTATACCTAAAACTTTTCAAGTCATATTAATTCAAACATAACTTTGGTAATACTCACTCGTTTTCGTTCGTTGAAACGGCAAAACATACTTACTTTTCCTAACAAATCGAATTAAAATATTTAAAAAAAATTTAACCACAAAAAGTAAAAAAAAAAAATCATTCCAATACCACTAAAATATAATCTCTTGAGTAAACTGACCCCAAACCTGAAACAGATCCAGCCCCGAATGGGCTGGCGACAAGGAACGAGATGACTTGGAACAAAAGGTTGAACGTGAATTTATGATGAGAGAGTTACATGACCGAAAACAAAATCTGGTGTTTTATGGTATCTCTCAAACAAAGCACGAGACGGGACCACAAGCCGCTGAGAAAGTTAGAAAAGCTCTACAAACCGATTTCGGCTTCAAAGAAAGGGAGAGCAAGAACATATTTCTAGTCAATGCCCATCGCTTACCAAGACGTAAACTAAATAGTCAAGATGGAGAGGAGTACAGACAACAACAGCGTCCAGCTCCCGACCCGATTATAGTTCGGTTTGGCTGTGTGTGGGATAGAGATTGGGTTTTACAACAACAGAGAAATAGACCATACATCAAAGATAGAAGACCGGTAATGGCGTATCCTGACCTACCCGCCAAAATGAAACGGGACAGAGGGAAACTGGTTCAGCACTCAAAACTCTTGCGACGTGAAGGGAAAATGACTCGCATCAGAACTGTTCATCTTGAAGTAATTCTGGAGTTCAAGGAAAGGGGCAGAGGAGGAGTTTGGAAGAAATGCGTTCCAAATCAGTAATTGAAGTGACTTTTTTTAGCCCCCAGATGGGCTAAACTTTCAATAATTGCATATAAATGGTTAAAAAACTTGTTCTGCAATAATGATTTTGTTCTGTTTTGCAAATGATTATGAAATGTTTCTTTCGGATTTCTTTATACCAGTTTTCTGATATTTTTTGTACCATTATGTATTTTAAAATATAGGCTTATATAGGTCCAAACAGAAGTTAATATTAATTAATATGCAAGTACGATTGTTTCGCCAGTAAAAATGTAATTGTCTAGGAAACAATACTTAGCTGCCTCAAATTAATTATATGCATGTAGCTTTTTTTCCAGTAATAATCTAATTATTTATGAAACATTACATAATTTTGTGGATTAAGTGTTGGTAGCGGCAGGTATATGTTTTTTTTATGAAGTTAGTAGTGATTTGTATGAACTAAAATTTTGCGCCTTTTGAAGAAATTTTGTGACAGTATACTCTACTTCAATCAACTGCTTTTAGTTTCGATTTATCATCTTATTTCACAGTGCCACAGAGAAGTGGTCTCGCGATCACTGTTACTTCTGAATTTTGCTTTTTGTCAATTTGTGGCCCTTTTCGGCGAGTCTAAATTTAATTTTGTCTTAAATTTAATTTTGTTTATTTATTTATTTATTTATTTTTTTGCCAGACGAGATCAATTTTTTTCGTTTTGTGTGTATGTGTGTGTGTTTTGGTATGTACAGTTGTCTGTTGTATTTTCGATGTAAAAAACACAGAGGAAAACAAACTACAATCAATCAAGAGGTTCATGATGTAAACTATGAAATATATTATTGTGATACGATTGGGATACAAATGTTTATTATGTTCAAAATCAGTTACGGAATGAAAGACGGAGAGGGTGATCGACTACATTGTATTCATATCATTCCATTTTGTGTAGGCCTACCCATGTTTACAAATAGGATTCCCACATTTACATGACTAGTGATATGAACAAACACTTCTCAATAGCTTCCATGAATTGTCGCGGTTTAGCCAATGTAAAAAAACGTAGAGATGTACTTCACTTTTTAAGGAAGAAAAACCATTCTTTATATTGTCTACAGGACACTCATTTTGTAAAAGATGTTGAAAATATAATTCGTTCTGAATGGGGATTTGATTGCTATTTTAGTTCATATAAAAGCAACGCAAGGGCGTGGCAATATTATTCAATAATAATTTTGAATATAAAGTTAATCAGTTTAAGTGCGATACAAAAGGAAATATGCTTGTAATTGATATTGTAATAAATAATTGCAATATAACATTGATTAATATATATGGTCCCAATACCGATGAACCAGAGTTCTATGATAATTTATACAATGTAATTAATGAGTTTGATAACGAACATATAATTATATGCGGCGATTGGAATTTGGTAATGAATGAGGCACTTGATACTTACAATTATGTTAGAGCTAACAATCCAAATGCAAAAAAGAGAGTGGTAGAACTTTGCAATTCATTGAATTTGACGGATGTATGGCGCATAAATAATCCAGATTTACGCAAATATACATGGCGGCAACATGATACTTTGAAACAAGCCCGTCTTGATTTCTTTTTAATATCGTCAGAATTAAATTCCAAACTATCTAAATGTGATATCAAACCAGGTTATCGTACGGACCATTCATTAGTCGATATACATCTAGATTTCAATGACATTGAGCGTGGCAAAGGCTACTGGAAGTTTAATAACTCTCTTTTAAAGGATACAGAATATGTTAATTTGGTGAAGAAAACTATAAAAGAAGTGGTAGAGAAGTATGCGGCACCTCCATATATTTTGTCAAATTTAAACACAATCCATCCTAGAGATATCCAGTTTATAATCAATGATCAACTGTTTTTTGAAATGATTTTATTAGAAATTCGTGCTAAAACTATTTCTTACTCAGCTTTCAAAAAGAAAGATTTGGGAAGATTGGAGAGAGAACTTGAATCTGAGATAACAGAATTATTTACAAAGGTCGCTTCGGGTGACCACACTTTAAATGTACAATTGAATATGAAGCAAAACGATCTTGAGAATCTGCGTAAAGATAAAATGAAGGGGGTCTTGATAAGATCTAAAACTCGCTGGTTTGAGCTTGGTGAAAAACCGTCTAAATATTTTTTGAACATGGAAAAACGTAATTTAGTTAACAAAACAATAAATAGAATAGTTCGTACAGACGGTTCTGTTTTAACCAACTCAAAGGATATTCTTTCTGAGGCAAGAAATTTTTATAAAGATTTATATTCGGAATCTGAAACTGATGATAATGCTGATGTTGACTCTGTTTTTGCAAATATAAATACTCCAATCTTGTCAAACGCCCAGCGCGATAGTCTTGAGTTGAGGGTCCTATAACATATAAGGAACTTTTAAATGCTCTTAAAAACAGCAAAATGATAAATCACCTGGATCTGATGGATTTAGTTCGGAATTTTATAAAGTATTTTTCAATGATCTTGTATGGTATTTGCTTCGTTCGTTAAATTATGCGTATGAAAATGGACAACTTTCTGTAACTCAAAAATATGGTATAATCACTTTATTACCCAAAGGAGATAAACCACGTCAATTTTTGAAGAACTGGCGGCCTATTTCCTCCTAAATGTATCTTATAAACTCGCCTCGTCGTGCATCGCAACCAGATTAAAATCCTGCTTGTCCGATATTATACACGAACACCAAAAAGGTTTTGTCACGGGTCGATATATTGGAGAAAACATACGTTTAATGTACGACCTGATGAGTTTGGCAGAGAATAAAAATATTCCTGGCCTTTTTCTCATGATTGATTTCGAAAAGGCCTTCGATTCGGTATCACATACATTTATAATGAAAATATTAGATAAATTCAATTTTGGCAATTCGATTAAAAAATGGATTCGTGTTTTTTATAATCAAGCTTCATCATCAGTACTAGTTAATGGATTTCTTTCGGAATCTTTTAAGGTGGGTAGAGGATGCAGACAAGGCGACGGATTAAGTCCCTATTTATTCATCCTTTGTGCGGAAGTCCTAGGTATGATGGTTCGAAAAAATCAGAATATTAAAGGTATTAGAATAGGGGATGCAGAATATCGCATATCGCAATATGCTGATGATACTGTTCTTTTTCTTGATGGCACAGAGAAGTCAATGAATGAAGCTTTTAAAATCCTCGATTCTTTTGAAAACATGTGTGGTTTACGGGTAAATATAGACAAAACTAATGTTGTGTGGATTGGGTCAAAAAGTGATAGCAATGAAACAATTTGTGATCATTTGAACGTTAAATGGATTCATAATAATAACTGTTTTAGAGCACTAGGTATTGACTTCACTGTGTCACTTGAAAGAATGGTGCAGATTAATTATGTAAAAACAATGGAGTCAATTCATGAATTAATTCACCAATGGTCAAGACGTAATCTTACAGTTCTGGGCCGTGTAACAATAGTTAAATCACTTATTTTATCTAAGCTTACCTTTCTGATTTTAACTTTGCCTAATCCACAATACGAGTTAATAAAAGATTTAAACCAAATAATATATAAATTTATATGGAAAGGTATTGATAAGGTTACAAGAAACCAAATGATCCAAGATTATGGTCAAGGAGGTGTGAGAATGGTTGATGTCCAGTCATATATACATGCACTAAAAATAACCTGGATTCGTAGAATCATTAAAAATGCGGAGACAGAGTGGGTAAAGCTTTTTCTTCAGACAACAGGTATAAACCGTATCCAGGACATTGAGGGTGGATCTACTAATATTATGAATTTCATGAATAATAACAATGATAAACCGAATCAATTTTGGAAAGATGTTTTTTGCGCATGGTTTAGTTTTTCTAACTGTCATCAACCAACTACCAGACAGGAGGTACTGAAAAGTTCACTTTGGTACAATGAAAACATTAAAGTGGGTAAACAAAGTTTGTATTACCAGCATTGGGTTCGTAATGGTGTTGATCTTGTAAATGATCTATTAAATGAGAGAGGGAATTCCTCTTGCTGGAGGATTTTATGCGTATATTTCATGTTCGCACAAATTTTGTTGAATACGGTGGTGTAATATTGGCGATCAAAAGTCATTTCCAAAATTCTTTGACAAACCTGGTGATACCCTTGTTTATCCCACTATTCCATTTCACTTTGATGTTCTCTTTAAAGATAAAAAGGGTTCCAGAAGAATATACAATATTCTTGTTTCGAAAAAAACAATTGTTCGTAAATATGTACAAAAAGGGGAAGAAAAGCTTGAAGCTACATTTGATCCTTCAAGATGGAATGTTATTTTAATACACCCTTCAAATGTACAATAAGTACTAAACTCAGGTGGTTTCAATTCAGAATAATTCACAGAATCCTTGGTACAAACGCATTTTTATTTAACATTGGGATAAAAGATTCCAGTATGTGTTCCTTCTGTCTGGAGGAGAGTGAAACTTTGATTCATATGTTTTGTGATTGTCATGTGGTTAGGAAATTTTGGGATGATGTGAAAAGGTGGATCGAAAACAAAGTTAATATAAATCTCTCTTGGAAAAAAGATAATCTGCTTTTTGGCGTTGGTCCTAGCTATATTGTTTTGGATTTGATTCTAGTTTTATGTAGATTTCATATATATAAAATGAAAATGAAAGAAAATAACCCTTCGATCCACATTTTCAAGAAAAGAACTGCAAAATCATTATAAATTAGAAAAATATATTTACATATGTAACAATAATATTGGTTTATTTTATAAAAGATGGGGTATTTTCAATTCACTCTGTAGAGAATAAGATGTAGACCCTCATACACGCGGAGAGGTTTTTGCATGGCGATGTGTAGTGGCAGAACCTCGTAATGTGAGGTTCTGTACTTGCATAGCGTTGTGTGAGAGCTTCTCTGTGTGTAGGAAATTATATTTCATCATGTGTATCATGTAATATCATTGTGTATCATGTGTATGCTTAATGTTTACCTCTGTTTAAAGTTAAACTTGAATAAATGTTTTTTTTCCTCTGAAAAAAAAAAAAGGAAAAAAAAAAAAAAAAAATTTGAAGTTTTGAAAATTTTGGGGAAAACAGAGCAATAATCTTGAGTATAGACAAAAATATTACTTTTGTACATTATTATTTGTACATAGTGTTTTCAATGAAAAAGTGACCAAAATTCAAAAATGTCCATGCCATATTGTGTAAGAAAACCTAGCATCGGTGCTGGCTGTCACAATCACTGAATTACATGGACAAAACTTATTCTAAAGTAAACTTCCATCCAGTTCATTGCCAAATCATGGTAGAATTTCACTAAGTAAATCACATTATTGTTTAAAATTCACTTCCAGGTGTTGGCCTAATTTATATTTCTAATTCAAAAACATTTATTGCTGTATTTTGCTTACTTTGCTACTTGTTCTCCAGCTATAGTGTCTCCAGCTGGTCTAGAAATCATTGCCATTCTCATGTATGGATCTACTGTCAAGTACACAGCTTCTACAAGTATTTCTGTGGATAAACCATAATGGAACATTGTTTTACAGCAGCAGCAGCAACCACAACAACAACAACAACAAAATTGTACTGCTGTCAAATGCAGCAACTAAATTGTTCATTATGATTGAACCTGCATGCATGGCTTCAAAGAGCTCTGGTTTCTGGTATTGCAGTATCATACATTTATCAGTGAACTGGAGTCCCTTTCCCCCTGGTCTATGGCACTGCCCCCAGACTGTCCCTATTTGTTCTCATTGCCCATATGAGGCTCATGTGCCTTTGAACTCTTGACTCACCTCCATCATTCAAGTTAGGTAGGCTGAATTCTTCCAGATGAAAGTTGGCATCAGTCAATGATCCCTCAAATGGCTTTCCTATAACCCACCGCTTTCCCTGCACCATTTTGCTGTTCAGTCAATCTCAATATGCCCACATGAAATTTAACCACCTATAGTCAAACGAATTTGAAAAAAATTTATAACAATTTGAAAGCACATGATTTTGTTCAGGGTACTGGTGTCCATACACTGCCACCCAGGCACCACATTACCGCAAACACTTGCACCAAGGTCGCATCTGTAGGATATGTGAGTGAGGAAATATCAGGAAACATGCCCGGGAAACATGAATGTGTACTTACAGGCCAAACGCTGCCAGTGACCTTTCTGTTGAAGACCTTGCAATTATATAAGGCAACATTCTCTTTTTGATTGAAATATTTGCTGGAAAATAATCCCGCCAAAATGTTAGAGAAATTGTTTTCAACAACTAAATATCATAGCAGGGCCATAGCAAGCGGGACGGCCGGGGATGCCATTATATCTCTATTCAATTTGGGCATATATTTGTAATTTGGCTGCCTCACATTTGTGATGGCCGCCCCACATTTTTCAACCTTGCTACGGCCCTGTGATAATCATAGTGAGTTTGCCCCTTCTTTAACAATACAGTCAATTTCTGCACAAATGTATTTTGGGCATTAAGAAATTGGACTCCAATAGTTTCATAAGCTTATGTTAGTTTTCATTTGTAGCACATTTTACGAGTTGACATTTTGAGTATTTCGTGATCCTAGCATCCTCATTTATGACATTTATCAGTAGATATCCACATACACAAAAAAACTTATTCCCCAAATTGCAGTTGATTCTCATTTTGGGTTTGTGAGTTATGCATGATTATGTGTATTACACTGCCCCATAGACAATGTGTTGTAATTTCGTTCTGGTGTACCAGAACGTAACGCGTTTAATCAAATTTCACGATATTTTTGCTAAATGAATTAATCTGCAAGAAATATTTTGTACATAACATTATGTAGCCAGGGGTTTCCAGTGGTATTTCTCAACCTATTTTTTTAGCAAAGTGGGGGATGATGGTGGGGATCACGAAATGCCCTTTTAAGACACAAAAATGTAAGACACAAAAATGAAGTTTTATTGTACCTATCAAGGCTGGATGGAATTATAAGACCAAACATTTTTTCCAACCTCTTTTGACGCAAGTTTGATATAAAATTGGATCAATTGAGCCCATATTTATTGGTCGAGCTATGCGAGACGTAGTCGAGTCCAATATTTTAAAACTCATATAGTGAGACCAATAAATATTGCACTGCAAAAACAACAGTAGAGCAACACTTAATAAACACTTTAACACTTCATAAACACTTGTTTGTACAGTGAAGGTATAGGGATGTTAATTTATAAACACCAAAACACGTTTAGAAATATGAAGATGTTTATCTTGTGTTAAAAAACATAAACATCTTCATATTTCTAAACGTGTTTTGGTGTTTATAAATTAACATCCCTATACCTTCACTGTACAAACAAGTGTTTATGAAGTATTAAAGTGTTTATTAAGTGTTGCTCTGCTGTTTTTTTGCAGTGTGGGCGTAAAGCATCCAATTGTATCATTATTATGTTTTGGAGCCAATATTTTCACGTAGGGCCTACTTGGATCCATCAAAACATAATAATGGATTTGAACTCCCTGAGTACACGGTATCACAGCAGTAAGTCTATTTGGAGCCTATTTCAAAAGTTGGCCTTAAACATAGGTATTAGAGGAAAATACTTAACCTCAGTTCAGAGTTGAACATTATAAATTCACAAGTGATAGTGCAACTTCCAAACAAGTTTATTCAATTGACTTTTCCACTGTTACCTACAATTTTTGTTTTCAAAAGTTTGTTCAATTGATTTTTGTTCTGTTCACTTGCACTCCAAAGTCCAAACTCCCACGTGCGTATTCGGATCATGAATAATAATTATTAGTTATAATTATAAAGCTATTATATATAATTAACTAGGACGATAATGAATATATTCGTTTATTATGTTACATAACATGCATGCATAAATGTATGCCTACTCACACACTCGTAGTAGGCCTGCCACACACACCCCAACTCAAACGGAGACTTGTACAAGAGAAGTGAACACTGAATAACAAATTTATCAAATCAGAAATACCACCGCTTTCCGATGCCTTATAAAAAACGTTCTTTCTGATGAACGTTTTTCACAGCCGTGATGTAATCACTACTTTGACTTCACTTCCCCTGATGATAACAGTACAGGGTTGCTCAAAATTACAGCCCGAACTAGTCCGACGAGTAGGACCTTTTTTTTCTTAGTTTAGACTATAATCAGCTCAGACTATGATCTCACTTGGCGCAAATCGCGAAAGTCCAGTGACCGGAATCAACTGAAATTTTTGGAATGAGCTTTTTTTCGTGGATATCTACTGAGAAATGTCATAAAGAAGAGGATGCTAGAATCACGAACTCATTTAAGATTTAGCAACTATTTTAAACTGTTGCGAATTGTTGGCAAAAATTGCATTGATCATTTCATAGCGAGTGTGTAGAAGAATTCAAATATCACAGATATACTTTTGTAGGTCATGTGGTTCTTGAGATATGTTGTAAAGAGGGATGAAACAACAAAACTTTTGTAAAACGTGACATAACTCATTAACAGCAATAAATCAAGTAAGTTTTCAAAGTATATGATTTGTAGAATGAACTTTTGCAAAACATCAATGTGTTATTTTGCAATAATGAAAATCGGCTGCTTCGACCAACCACAATACGTCGTATACCCTTAAAGAGATGATGTACTATGCATAGAATTAACCCAATCATTTAGGGAACAACTTGCCCAAAAGTTTGATGAAGTTCAATAAACGAAAGTCCTTTCGTTAGAAGTCTAACCCCTCCCCCTCCCCTCTAGCGCAAGTGTCAATATCGAAAATTCCAACCCGTATTCATAGGATAGAGGAAGAGCTAGGATAGAGGGCCGTCGCTATGTTGGATGAGGCTGTGGAGGGGGTGCGACAATGCAAGGATATTGATCACGTTCATGGAAGAAACAAATATTTAATATTATTTTACAATATTTTCTTCATACTTTTTGGCACGGAAAAAAAATTAGAACTTGTTGGATTTTCAAATAAAAAAGAATTAAAGTGCGGTACAGCTGCTTTAAAAAATGAACTTACAAGTTGCAGGTTGTGAGTAGGCCTACTTCACTCTATTTTGATTTGAAATCAGTTTGAAGCAACCACTGTAAAATGCCAATATCGTATACATGTGCACTTCAAAAAATACTAAAATTTTAAAATTATATATTAAATCTTTAACCATTAAAAGAAGATCAACTTTAGTTTGACCGATGTTTTAACTACTTTTTTACCAACGTAATCAGACTTTTTGACCCCCTCCCTCCCTAACGATAGGACTTTCGTTTATAGGACTTCATCGAATTTTTGGGTTGTTTCCTTACATTCAATATCCTTATTTGAAAGAGTAATATGAAGCCAGTTATGATTATGGTCCGAAATTATTAAATGTGTGATCTAAACAGGGACCGTATCTAAACCACATTTGGTGGTAAGACGATCTTCAATACATGGTAACCATTTCCAACTTTTATCTTCTAGCTTCCTCTGCTGTGACGTAACTGAGTTGGCAAATACTATTGTGTACTCTGTCAAAAATGGAGTACGATGAGTATAGCTATGAATAGGCCCCTATACTTTCTCGCTTTATTCCCGCGGTTTATGAGCTTTTATGAATAGGCCTATGAGGAGAGGCCTAAAGCAAACAAAATAATTAATGTAAAAGTTGAATTATGTGAGAAAAATGAATGTTTATGGTACGAGAACTACATATGTCAGAAAAATAAAAACAAATTCATGTCACGAGAACTAATTAATATAGGCCTACACATGTACACTGTAAAAATGGTGTCTTGGCGTCATATGTAAGACATGTCTTGGCAATAGACGTGTCTTGAACAATAGAAATAAAAGAAAATAGGACCAATAAAAACATAATCTAAGACACAAAGACACGTCTTCCAGCCAGACATGTCTCCCAATTGATGACAAAAACACCGTGACATCTTAGAAACCCGAAGTGTCTTGCATAAAAACATGACTTGTGAATAAGTGTTTTGCAAAGAGACGTTACATTTGAACGTATCTTGTACAGAGACATGACTTTGTGTCTAAAATAGATACATGTATCCCAATTGATGACACATAAAGTGTCTTTTACCAAGACACCATTTTTTTACAGTGTAGCCTATAACCTACACCCACAACTAATACGAGTAGCGCCTCGTATGATTTTCATGCATAGACATAACATTTTTGCTTATTAACGAACGGGTTTTTAACGTGTTAAAACCAATTGAAGAAACTTACTCTTCCTTGCCTGCCAAGCCTTGCTGACACCACCGGGCTGACACTTTTGTCAGTTGTCGTTGTGATGATCCAGATCCAACAGCTTGTATTTAATTTTCAGCGAAAACGATTGTAAGATATATTCGAGTCACGATATAGGTAGAAGAAGAGGCCTCGTGGTGCAGAGAAGATGACAAAGTGTGCCCAGATCCGGCCGGCCAAGATGAGATGGATTATATCGATTCGTTTATATCTTCAACATACATGACATGTACTAACATTATTATTTATTAATTATGTTAATACAAAATAGGCTATGTACAAAACATGGCCAGACCAGGCCAATTATAATGGCCAATCAAAAACTGTAATGTGTTTGTCACTCCCAATTCCCGACTTTTGCTATTGAATATGTTTCGAACATTTTCTTTTTAAAGAAAGTTATTTGGTTTATAAATATGGATTACTGATAAAAGTATTCCAATAGTCATAATCATTACACCTTTCATGATATGCCACAAACATGACAAACAGAACCTTGTTTTTTCATTCAGAGCCGGCCATGAGATAATAACTTCCAGGGCAATAATGATTTGAAGGACACTAATTATGTTAGCTTATGTTACAATCCCTTTAACAATCAATTAATTAATGGCTAGACCCATCGTCATTTAGAGGATTTTTCAATTTTTTTTATAAACACAGCCAAATTAGAAAGTCGCCAATAGTTCCATCCCCATTTAATCAGAGTCTGATGAGTTTATGGCAAAATAATTTATATGATAATTTTCTATACACTTTCCTTCGAAGGTTGATACCAAATTTGATACCAAAGTTGAACAATCGTGAGCATAGGAACCGTTGTTTGGAAGGGGATTTGCCATTTGGTCTAATACCATTTGGTATAATATCCATTTCGTCTACATCCATTTCGTCTAAACCCATTAGGTCTATATCCACTACGTCCAATAATCATTTCATCCTTTAAGCATTTGGTCCAATAACCATTTGGTCCGATATCCATTTAGTCTAATAACCAATAAGTCTAAAACCATTTAGTCTAACAACCATTTAGTCTAATACCCATTTGGTCTATAACCAATAGGTCTAATAGCCAGTTGGTCTAATACTTATTTGGTCTACAAACCATTTAGTCTTACAAGCATTTAGTTTGGTAATAAATAGACAAAATGGTATTAGACTAACTGGTTATTAGACCATACGAGTATTAGACCTAACGGTTATTAGACCAAACGGTTATTAGACCAAATGGTTATTAAAGAAATATTAGACCAAATGGTTATTATACTATATGGTTTGTAGACATACCGGTTATTAGACCAAACAATATTAGACTAAATGGACATTAGACTATATGATTATTAGACTAAGTGGCAATTAGCCTTTTTGGTAATAGACCAATTGAATATAGACTAAACGGGATTTAGACGAAATGGTATTAGACCAAATGGCAATAGACCGTTTGGAAATTCGTTTGGTATCAAATTTGGTATCAACCTTCGAAGGAAAGTGTATAGAAAATTATTATATAAATTATTTTGCCATAAACTCATCAGACTCTGATTAAATGGGGATGGAACTAGTGGCGACTTTTTAATTTGGCTGTGTTTATGATGTTCTTGATTACATAATCAGTTCCAGAATACTGCAAAAAGACTGCTATTACTTTGAAAACAATATCTGAAAATATGATGTCCTCTAACTCGGTAAACAGGTCTGTGCAGACATTCTAAATACTATGATATGATTATAATTAATTGCCAATATAAACCTGATAAACAAACGAAAATAAAAAACAATTGAAGAATTGAAAAAAATTAATTTTAAACAAATATTCAAAAAGTGAGCAAAATACAGAACTTACAGAAATACACTTGAAAATAACTTATTAATTTCAAAAACATTCATTAAATATAACTAAATTACTTCAATTATGATGTCCTTATAGAACCTGATATTCTTATTGTAATAGAAAATATATAATCTATTAGGGCCTGAAATATTCAGTGATATGTGATAATGATTCCCTAATACTTGTTATTCATTTCATTCGGCTGCGAAACAAGCGACTACAAAGTTTCTCCATGTACTACGATCTGAAGCCAAAGTGGCAATGGCATCTGGCAGTAGAAAGTTGTCGAAATCCCCCAACAGTTTTTGCATAAGACAAGTACTAAGTAGGATGTTCTTTGCCTTCCAGGTCTTCTTTTACCATGTAATGGGGTGTAGAGAGCATATCTTCTGCATGGTTCATCTTGTTATTCGTAAAAGAACTTGATAAAAAGCATTATTACAAGTAATCAATGATATTCCATGATATATAGCCTACATTATGATATACAAAGTTGATGCAGCATTGATTTCCTTTTTAATCAATGATACAGGGTGTCCCAGAAAAAAAAAAACCCGGCGAAAGAATTTGGACGTAAGTCGAGAAAATAGACATCAGAATCCAAAAATCTAAAAACCAGCGTGTAGCCAATCATATTTTGCATCTTATACGCTAATTTGACTGGAATCAGTTGACTGATTGCAAAGAAATGAGCGATTACATAACGCATGCATCAATTCACTTCATTCCAAGTTTGAAAGAAAGACCATTCAACACAATGCGCACTAGTGGTTAACTGTCAATGGGCTTCATATTTTGTACCATGAAATCCTTTTCTTTCTTTTTAAATAATCTGTTTCTGCAAAACATTTAATTGTAGGTTTTGTTCATTTTTGACAACCTGCACGATATTGAAAATAAAAGCTTGCATGTAAGATAATGCTCGGCACTTCTACATATCTTTTTTCGTTAATGTTGATATAAATGTTGTATGAAGAATTATTGCATAAAAGAATTCCGTCTGGCTTAAAAAAATTCTCACACATTATAATTTTTTTTGGAATATTTTCAAGAAATTGTAATACAAAGTTTAAATATTTTAAAACTTCAACATTTATGATGCATGGTATCAAAAATCACATGTAAAGCTGTAAATGTTCTTTGGCAAGTTAACTTATTTGCACAACATAAAGAATTAAATTTGGAAAGCTTCTAATTGCAGAAATCAGAGTTTTCTCGGACAAACTGTTATTCATCTTCAGTGAAAGCATGAATAACATAACACCGCCGGATTATAAAATAGATAATGTGGACTAAATTTAATGAGATACACAAACTTTAGGAAGCGGTGAGCGAGTATGAAAAAAGCGCCTGTTGATCAAACTTGGAATGAACTGCATTAATGCGGGCATTATGTAATTGCTAATTTCTTCGTAACCATCGAACCGAATCAAATAAAATTTTCGCATGTGATGCACAATAAAATTAATTTTTTGAATCTAATGTCTAGTTTTTGACTGACTTACGTTCAATTTTATTCACTCGGTAATTTTTTCTGGGACACCCTGTATATACGTAGCTTACATTATAATATAGAACGTACAACGTTTCAGTGATATGTGATAATGATTTCCTAATACTTCTTATTATTATTGTAAAAGAACTTGATAAATATTGAATTGGAATCATAAAACTACATCTAAATCATGCAGTAAATAGGTGCATGTGACTTAACCCTTATTGAAATCTAGTATCTTCAATAAACAACATGTACTTCAAGCAAGTTGCAAATAAAACAAGTTAAAAGCCCATTCAGTGATTTACTCAACCGGACGATCAAAAACATCATCAAAATTCAGATTTTGGTACCTTTGTCATTGTCATAGATGTGCTAACATACCCTGCAAGTAGTTCAGCCGAAAGCCACGTATTTAAGACAAAATAAGGCATTTACATGTAATCTGTAATTTATATATCTGTCAGTATATAAATTAGCTACATGTACAGTAAGCCAAAAAATTAAGGTACCAGTTATGTTCACCTGTTGTATATCCTTAACAAAGACAGATAAGCCATAATTGGAACCAGCAGCCAATAGCTGCATCTGTTAGCTCGAATTTAAGATATCATTCGTTGAAATTGTTCAAGAAATAAAGACACGGCGATCCCAAAACCCAAGGAAGATACCAGTGTTAGGCTAGCTTCAGACTCTGTATTGTACGTACAATATTGTATGTACAATACTTTTCGTGACGTCAAAAAGTATTACACGTGCAATAAATATACGTGCCACGACGAGTTGAATCAGATTAAATAACGCGCTATAACCCTGACGGTTCATTGTTTGCTAAATCCAAGCGAGGTCACCAGAAAATCTATGCAAGAGAAATTTCTACTGCTGCTGATGAAAAATCCTAGCGTTTGGAGGTTTTTTCTGCACTTTACCAGTAGCCCTGATAAATTCATAAAACAGTAAAAATCAAATAAAGATTTAGGGCAAATGTTTTTACTCACTACTCATCTGATTCAGATTCCCAGGAAACTAAATACCGATACTCCTTAGTTTTTCCCTGACTTTCCAGACATAATTATGAGTAAACATCAAATTTAATGTTTACAAATCAATCAAATATATATACATTCTTTTGCATTTTGTACATAAATATTGATATCAATAATGTAGGCCTACAAACATTAAAAAAGGGGCCTAAGAGTATGTCTATTTTAATCATATACTAATTCCGCCATGCCCAAACATATCTTATTATGAAATCGTGTAAATGGAACCCAAATTCCAATCAAAAATAAAAACAAATTTGTTATCAAATACACTAGGCCTATACATTGTATTATAGGAATTTAATAGATGGTTCATTTTAATAAATAAATAGATTAACACGGGTAATGGACAAGAAATATTTGGCAATACCGGATTTACCAGAGAGCCAGTGGATAAAGAAATTAATTAAAATTAAAACAAATTAAATGAAAAAATGAAAGCAAGGATATTTGGCGAAGTATTGTTTTAGAATTCGAAGGAGTCCTAAATGTTATCCTGGCCCCAGGACTGATTAATGTGAATTCGACCCATAGTTATTTTATCTACTTTTGCCAGCATTCGACCTGTTCAATGTGATTTATGCCTATTTTTAATAAAATTCCGAAATCTGACGTATCAACGTTGTATCGTGCACAAATTATGATTCGAGACTATTTCATTTGACACGGTTGTATGGATTTCAGAAGATCGGTCCTATAATAGATATCGATTAGAGAATTACAGCAAGAGGCTTTGAGGATGCCGTAATCCTCTTGACCATCAACCAATCAGAGAGACATATTTCAGAAATATATTCGTAGGATTGAAACTCTTTCAACTCTGAAATATATATTTCAAATAATCTCGTTTCACACTTTGGCTTGCAATAAAGCCACGAAGGGGCGGTAATGTTAATATACGATTTCAGTCAAATATTGGTGCAAATATACGATTTCGGTCAACTATTTGGCTATCCTTTGCCCAAAATTATGAAATGTTTATTAGTAACAACAACTCTTAGGAGGGTTTTCGAGTAATTTTAGCGAAATAATGAGGTTAAATAAAAGAAAACCCACTTACAATTTTGGACGCTTAACTGTGGTGTTCTAGGGAATTAAAATTAATTCACAATTAACATGTTTAATTCAAAATCGTTGTCCTACAAGCACATGTTCAGATTGTGTGAACATTACAAATACAAACAATAAGGTTGAAAAATAAATAAAAAATATTTAAAATGATTTTAAAAGATCGTCTATTTTGTAGCTTTATGACACTGAATAGGCCAAATATCTGCCTCTGACGAAAAAAAAATGTTTTCCATGCTGACAAGTACCGTATGTCATTTCAAAAAGAAAGAAAAAAAGGCGGATATTACTTTTTAAAAACTCAACGCATTACTATTAACACGCCTATAATTAATGAATGAAAAAGTATAGAAGGCGTTGCATCCGGTTCTGATGAGGGGGGAGGGCACAAGCCGTTTTCGGCAGTTTTCCTATGGGATTTTCTAATATTTCAGATCAATGGGGGGGGGGGGGGGCTTCCGTGCCCCTAACGCTACGGTTACTGCATTAACACGTTTATGGATGTATTGTGATGATCATAAGTAGGCCTATCATAACATGCCTCAACGATATCAATATGTAAAAAGGTGTTGCAAATTCATAACACAGCGTGTTATAATGTAACGAATGCTATGCCAAAACTTAAAAAATTAACAAAAATATCAGTATCAATAAAATCAGAACCAGAATAAATACAAAGGCCTACAAATAATACTTTTAAACTTTCTAAATCAATATAGGAATCTCTAAATCAATTAATCAATCAGTTATCAATCAATCAATCAATAAATAAATAAATAAATAAATAAATAAATAAACAAATAGGCCTAAATAGATAAATCTATAAATAAATAAATAAGATCTGAATGTGCCATTTATATTATTATTACAATTTTAATATTATTAATATTAGTATTAATACGACGTACTAGACGGTTACCCGTATTTCGCGGTTCTCGGCTGTCATAGTTATTGGCTTTTGCAGATCTCAAACCTGGGCTTCCTTGGCCAAAGTTACACCCACCGACCAAGTTTGAGCTCCATGAGCAATTTGAAATCTTTGTTTTTGACCTATGACCTCTCAACTGTAGGTCTGACAAAAAGGTCACAATGGAACTTTTGTTTGTTAGTCCAATTTCCACCTACCCACCAAGTATGAGCTCCATAGGCAATTTGAAATTTTTACCTTTTTGACCTTTGACCTCTTAACCGTAGGTCTGAAGAAAAGATCACCGTGGAAACTTTTGTTTGTTAGTCCAAGGTCCACCCACCCACCAAGTTTGAGTTGCAGAGGGGCAATTTGAAATTTTGACCTTTCTTGACCTCTTAACCGTAGGTCTGACCAAAAGGTCACCGTGGAAACTTTTGTTTGTTAGTCCAAGGTCCACCCACCCACCAAGTTTGAGCTCCATAGGGGCAGTTTGAAATTTTACCTTTGTTGACCTATGACCTCTTAACCGTAGGTCTGACGAAAAGGTCACCGTGGAAACTTTTGTTTGTTATTCCAAGTTCCATCCACCCACCAAGTTTGAGCTTCGTAGGGGCAATTTGAAATTTTTACCGTTGTTGACCTATGACCTCTTAACCGTAGGTCTGACGAAAAGGTCACTGTGGAAACTTTTATTTGTTATTCCAAGTTCCATCCACCCACCAAGTTTGAGCTTCATAGGGGCAGTTTGAAATTTATACCTTTGTTGACCTATGACCTCTTAACCGTAGGTCTGACGAAAAGGTCACCGTGGAAACTTTTATTTGTTAATCCAAGTTCCATCCACCCACCAAGTTTGAGCTTCATAGGGGCAGTTTGAAATTTTTACCTTTCTTGACCTTTGACCTCTTAACCGTTGGTCTGACGAAAAGGTCACCGTGGAAACTTTTGTTTGATAGTCCAAGGTCAACACAATGGCATGGCTAGATTTGCCATTTAAATTATTTGAAATTAGACTTCAATTGAACTTGACCCCGTCCTTGACCTTTGACCTTAAAAAATATAAACTCGTTCGGTCTCATACCAAGCTGCACCCACCCACCAAGTTTGAGCCCCGTATGACCTACGGCGGCCTCACATTAGCAGTCACAGACAGACAAACAGATCTACAGACAGAGAATAGCGTATTATTATATAGATTATTAACTTTAAAAAGGTGCCTATTGATTATATAATAATTCAAGTACAGTTGAATCATGGTAGGTGTTATGATACCTACCATGGTTGAATACAAGAAGACATTAAAAGATGCTCATCATTACGTGCACTCACTAAATTTAGAACTCTTAGAAATTTGGCAACTCCGTATCAATTAAGCAACCTATGATTGTAGCAAAATATATATTTTCCCGGTACATACTATTTATTGCACGTGTAATGCTATTTGACGTCACGAAAAGTATTGTACATACAATATTGTACGTACAATACGGAGTCTGAAGCGCGCTTTAAAGTTGCAGTTTGCTGCGTTAAATGCCCTATTGATTTGTACACAAAGCGTTCGTGAACAAGAGAACTAGCGCTGCGCTTCCATTGATTATTGTCTGTCCAAATAACTTAGACACCCGGTTTTTAGGATATATTTCGAAAAGTTTTCACTTTGGAAAAAAGTCATGAAAGAAAAGTTGTTAAACACGGTCAGACCTAACAGAAATTATTAGTAAAGCGATGAAAAAATATTCTTCCTTGTCTACTTTTATTCAATTTTGACCAATTTACAGCAAGATATCTGGGTCCAGCCGAATATTCCTAATGACTTTAAACTTTTGATGGGATAATCTATTTACAGTAAGGGGTGTTTGAACATTGTAATCATGCATATTGATCAGTGACCAGTGATTCCACCCTTTTTTCTTTGATCCTTTTACTAATTCACAATAATGGCGGTCTACTCAAATGCATTCAACAAAAGCATGTTTGCAATCTACCGCGAGAGGTCGTCTCACACACATAACAAATACACTACGATCAAATAGGTTGATGACAATATTTGATTGAATGGACTGCGCTGTGCCATGATTTCGGTGAAGGACACCGGTTCAAATCCTTTGTTTGGAGCCAATCAATAATTCCATGCACAACCTCTATAACTCAAAAGATGTCACAGTTGGTGCATTATAACAAATGATAGAGCAAGTTACTATGTGGCTGGAGTGTATTGTGAATTATACTCCTCACCAATAACATCAGAACATTTATAGTGCATACAATTGGTATTTTCTTAGAATTGGGCCAAGCCAAAAGCATGCACAGAAGAAGATTCAAATACCGCGCCGAATTGTTGTAATTGGTTGAGGGACAGCTGGGATCACTTATAGTTAATACACTAAGAATAAATATGCCAATTAGAAACACTGTCTGCATTTTATGAACTGAATTATATTTTTCATTTTTATAAAATGTTTTTGGTGAGGAGTATAATTAATTTACTATTCATCCATTCACTATCCAAAATCACCATACCTACAAATCTTTATAATGAGACCTTCCAAAATAATGGTACCCAACTTCTACCGGATTATTTTTAAAGTGTTGAGAAAAACCTTCCAATTTCAATAGAATTTCTGGTAAACTCTCACTCAATCCTTTGGAAACACAAAAATCCTGTTAGGTCTCAGCGAATGTTAACACTTTTCTTTCATGACTTTCTTTAAAAGTGGATATTTTTTCAAATAAGTAACAAAAACTGGGTGTCTAAGTTAATTGGACAGACAATAGCACGTTAAAACCAGCGTCGTGCTGTCATTGATTAGAACACAAAAGTGCAACTTTTGATTTCGTTTCTTCATTAGGTTTTTAGTTACCGTTTCTTTCATTCTCAGCCAATTTTAACAAGTAAGGTCTTAAATCAGAGCTAAAGAGTACAGGTCTTGGTTGCTTGTTTTAATTTGGACATATTTGTCTTTATTTATGATATACAGGGGTGAACATAACTGATACCTTAATTTTTTGGCTTACTGTATATGAATCCCGATTTGAATGGGGCTTCAACTTCGTCAATACTGCTGTTTTCTTCGTTTTTTTGCCAAATGTTTCATTTCAAAAATATCAAATGACAATTGGAATGATTATCCTTTACTTTTAAGCAATTTATAAACAATTTTTTTAACACTTGCGCTGAGATCACTGAATGGGTCTTTAAATAATAGTTAAAAAATGACAACTGTCCATATTTTGTGTCCTCTAACAAAGTCAATATTACCCATATGTGGTACCTTCACCGATATAGATGCCGATATAATTCAATAATTTCCCATATAATTACAATCATTATCCCTTCAATAAAATGCCTTCCACACTAATTACAAAAGATCTCTTCTATATTGAAGCTGGCTTTTCCCTTTAAGGGGAATTTTATTAATCATAGAACCTGGAAGATCGGGTATGTTTTAACATGATATTGCAGTCTTTCAATGCTTTCACAACTTCAGTGAGCTGTGTAGTAACTTATACAAAGTCCCGCTGAAAAGTGATTCTTTTAATTTTAGAAAATCGCTCTAAACTGTTCGTACTGATCCAATGAGGTAGAAAGGATAGAGTGCCCTGCTCGCCGAATCTGTGAAGCAGGTTTGGGTCCCGGTTTGGGTGCTGTATAGATCACAAAGTTGAACAAATCATGTATTAAAACGCATTAAATTTCCCAGTATACCATTGTCTTTATCAAAAAATTGCTGAATTATAAAGGCAAACACGCCTGAATCTGGTATTTCATCAGTGTTGCCACGCTATACAACTCTACCACTTTACGAAATTTCGCCTTCAGTCGCAGTTCCTGTAGCGCTGCATGGCAACGGGCGAATGAACTAGATTTAGGAGCGTGCTTGCCTTTATTATTCAGCAATTTTTGATAAAAAATGGTACACAGTAAAGTTGAATATGCTAAAACAAGTAATTTATTTATTTTATTAATCCATACATGCTAGAGTAAATTCAGTTTCCATTTTAGTTGTATTTGATGCTGATTTTGTTAGGTCCTTCATTTCATAATGGCTTATTCAGTGTGTGATTGTCAATGAAACGGCAACGTACCAGCTCGAGCTCAGCGATCTATGTTTTTCTACGTCATTGTACTGATCAGACTATAGCTGTTCTAATCCAACGGACTGAAGCCTTTATTCATCTATTGTGTCCGATTTGAGCGCTGATATATTGGAAAATGTTGCGTTAATCAAGATAATCGCACGAGACCGAATAGTTTGATATATCTCGAGGAGTAGACGAGTGTCAATTTCGCGTTTGAGCATAGACTCTGAAGAGTCTATGGTTAGAGCTAGAAAAAATTGGAACACCAATGTTTTTGCTTGCTAGTGACTCTAAACACCCTCCTGAACAACATATCCAAAAAGGACAAAAAAGGACATAGGGGAAAAATTTGTATATATTCAAAATGGCCGCTACTGCAGGGCTCAGATTTCAAAATTGACCGAATATGGATAAGCATATAATTGTATTCCTCTCATTATTAGGATTCAGAAAAAGTAAAGTGTTACGAGCCGTAATAACTCAAGGCCAAAATCAACTTTTACCCAAGTTGACTCCAATGCACAACAATAATACACTGTTTGATTAAGTTAACAAATCTAAGTCATTAATTGAAAAATATTCTTGATACGTAACAACAAATGCACATGCAATATAATCAAGTATAATCACTCTTTTAAACTACTTAACCGACAGTCTTCTTCTTGGTGATCATAGAGTTTATTGCAATGTATATATCCTTATTCACTTTTCCTGCGAAAATCACTGTTCAGCGAAGTCCACTGTACACTTGCATTTATAATCCTTTGCGTATAAAATTCCAACCCCTCGCACAGAAGTGGTGCTGCTTTCTCCAAATACTTAACTCCTTGCGCAGTTCTCCAAACAAATTGCTCAGTAAAATTTCAAACGTATACGATACATTTCGTTGACATGATTTTTACCTTCATTTTACAACAGAGTGTGCAATATTTGTTTGTCTTTTAACATGTCTTGAGTGTGTGATGTGCCCTGAGTAATTTGATTTGATTATTTATCTTTGTTTACAAAGTTACATGAGTGATGACATTTTGGGGGAATTCCCCTCTCAAATTGAGCAAAACAAGTTGAATCATATCTAATTTGGAATATTTGGAAACCCCTGAGGTTGTGAAGTGAAGATGACATAACGGTATTCCCCTCAGGAAATGATGTCATGTGAAAGGTTAATGTTATAATTAAGGCTTGGGAATTTCCAAGATCACATTTGGCTATTAATATTTGGTATTACCCACTGATTGATATATGTGACGTGTCATGGGCAGGTTATCAATATTGAGGTTTTTACATATCTTAAATATAGAGATATTTTGCTCCACAACGCCGTTTTCCACAATGAAATCAAACATTCCTGAGCGAAGATATTGAGTTCGTAAGTTATAGTATTATAAAATTAGAAACTGAGATATCAGCCTTTAAAAATATTATTGACAATGTTGAGAGTAGGAATTACCTTGAAAAATGTCTAAAAAAATACAAGATGCCAGTTATATTCTGGTCTGAAACTATCAGACAATATTTTAAACATTAATAACAGCACAAATTCGCAACAAACCCAAATTGGGATAAAATCACCCCGAGCAGATTTTTGGCTATTTCTCCATTTACGATCCTGCCTAAAAGTGTCTCCTTTTGACATGACACGTCACATATAAGAAAATGTAAACACAATTATTGACAGTTTGTAGTGTTGATCTGGGCTAGCTAGCTAATATGCTTACAGTCCAATTCGTTCAAAGAAAGGAAATTGCGAACCAGAATTAATTTAAGTAGTCAATGCACTACTACCTGCCAGTGTTATCGGAGAAGATCTAGAATACGTCAAAGAACGTACTTCATCCAAGAAAGGAATATAAATTCTTCTGTCGACTCGCTGAAGTCTGGTTCATGCATAGATTATCCAAATATGATGATCTATGGTTTTTGATACAACACAGCTGTCAATATAAGTGTGGACAACTGCATCGCAGTCCTGCTTCCTGAAGATATTGTGTGAAAGGTGGAAATAGCACCATAGCAGCGCAAGGAGTTAAGTTTGGAGAAAGCAGCGCAAGGAGTTAAGTTTGGAGAAAGCAGCGCAAGGAGAAAGCAACGCCATTTTTGTGTGAGGATTCCATACGCAAGGATATTTATAAACGCAAGTGTTCATTGGACTTGGACTTCGCTGATTTTCGCAGGACAAGTGAATAAGGATATATTACATCAGTCGTCCAGAACATTGCAAGAACTTTGTGATCACCAAGAAGAAGAATGCTGGCTAAGTACTAAATAGATAAAGACTGATTATATTTGATTATTGTGTATGTGCATTTGTTGTCATATATTATACCAATCATAACGTGCTTTCAGTTAAGGTTATTAATTATTTTAAACTGTTGTGATTTGGTAGTTCACAGCATCTTACGAATGGTAGTGAGCTTTGGCAAAAACTGCATTGCTCAATTCATAGCGAGCGTGTAGAATAATTAAAATATCACAGATATACTTCTATAGGTGCTGCGGTTCTTGAGTTATGTTGTAAAGAGGGCTGAAACAACAACACTTTTGTAAAACGTACATAACTCATTAACAACAATAAATTAAGCAAGTTTGCAAAGTATACGATTATAGAATGAACTTTTGCAAAACACCAAGGTATTAATTTTCAATAATATATTGATCTAGATAATGAAAATCGATTTTTATGTTGCTTCGACCAACAATACCTCGTCTACCCTTAAAGACTTAGAAGCTCTTAGACTTTGTTAGCTTAATCAAACAGTGTATTTGTGTTGTGCATAGAGGCCCTGCATGAAATTATTGATTGGCTCCAAACAAAGGTTTTCAACCGGTGTCCTTCACCGTAGTTATGGCGGAGTGTAGTCCATTCAATCAAATGTTGTCATCAACCTATTTGATCGTAGTGCAGGATTATGTGTGTGAGACGAACTGTCACGGTAGATTGCAATCATGCTGTTGTTGAATGCATTTGAGTAGTCCGCCATATTTACGGGATGATACGTCGCATGCAAGGCCTCTATTCGTGTGAGTTCGGGTAAAAGGTGATTTTGGCCTTGAGTCAAGTACGACTCGTAACAAGTGACAAAGGGTGAAAGAGAACAGTATTTACCATGATAAAATCATTGACATGTACATGTATTTGATTTTACAGCAGAATGTGAAATATTTATTTATCTTTTAATCTGTCTCAAGTGGAAAAGAGAATCATTATACCTGTGTCATGATAAAACAGTAAAAACAATTTTGTCGATGCATTCTTTTGATTTCACGAAGGAACTCTTGATAAACTTAATGCTATCATTGATTTAAGTACATCATGTACAGCCCTCTTCCCTAGCAAAAGTGGCACAATTGTTTTTTTCTTTTCTTTTTTAACTAAAAATATCTCGATATTAAAACAACCAAATTGAAAAGAACAAACGGCATTTGAGAGCTAAGAATGCGCCCTTGACGTTTATTTAAGCATCATGCCACAACAGTATTTTTTAATTGCCAAAGAGGGCGCTTTTCACTTGCACAATATTTTTTGAGACAGGCTTTATTTCTGGGTTGTTATGATTACTTGTGACTTAAACCTGTTACTGAAAGTATTTTAAGCAGCTAATTAGCAAATTAATTAGCGAATTCAGATTTTGGAATAATTAATAATGTATAATAATAATATATACATTTATATACATTTATTTCGTCCACCATAACAACTTACCCTAAATTTCCAAATCGACAAAAATTGCATTATGTTCAGACACAAAACTAGAAACGGGTTTCTTTTATAACATGCAATAATATTTTGTCGTAAAATCTAAAAAAGCTAAACTAAATAATTAAAACAAAGAAAGATATAAATAAAAAAAGAAGAAAATATAAAGAAGGAAAGAAAATCTTGAAAAGAAGTTTTCATGCAAAGAGCATATGGTCGAATCCAACGAAAAGTGTACACGGCATGTTCAGGGCCATAACTTAAAAGTATTAATCAATTGGTATTCGTTTTTGTATTGTGTTTATTCGCCTTGATCATACGCTTCGCGCCATATATAATAAGACCCCCTTCTGTGAAAAACTTAGACACAGAGACCCCAAAACATGCTATTTTTACCTATTTTTTCACAATATTTCTGAAAGTATTTTAAAAACATCTAAATCAGTTATGAAAAGAAGTCATTGGATTGAATCTAAATTGATTTCCTGAAAGGTGTGTATTCAAAGATTGCCTGTTCAATTTTTCACATATTTGTACATAATTATGAATTTTTTGTGATAATTTTTTGAGTGGTATTTTTTACATTACCTACGAATACAATTTTTCATAGCACTAGATATATCTTTAAAAATGGAAATCACTAATAAATGCGCAATTGATACAAGCTTTGATATGTCCAATACTGAAATGCATTGCATTCGGACATCTTTATTATTGTGTTTAGCTGCCAGAAATTCTAAATGGCACAAAGGTAGGTTTGGTAAAAAATATGCATTACCTCCGAATACATGTTAAAAGCTGTGCCATTTCCACAAAGTGAGAGAATAGTAAACAATAGTTAAGCAATAGGTGCAGGGTAATACACTCTTTATTTCTATCAAGTTTCAATAGCCTGCGTTTAAATATTTCTGAGATGTCAACAATAAAAGCAAGTATTCGTAGGTAAATTTCGTAACCGAATGTTACCTACGAATAAAATTTGACATCATGACAGTATTGTGAAACACCGCCATTCATGCCAATGCCCATATTGGTACATAACAAAGGCCTGTATGTTTGCTATCAAATCATATGTCAATGAAAGTTGCGAATTCACATACATGCCCACCATGCAAAACTGAATACGGCGTAATTGGTGAAAAATATGTACTGAAATAGACGACGGTCTGCTCATTTGAAAGAAAAATCAGATTCAAAGAAGATTAGAAGGGATAAATACTTGGATTTGTCAACTGTCATGTGTGCTTCATTTTAAATGTTTACCGACCTTCTGGTTTCTGAGTAATTTGTGTCCAAATTGATTTATTCGAAGGTAACTTTTGACGTTTTCGCTAAGGTTACCTACGAATACCATGGAAAAAACGACTGTTCTCATTGTCTCATGATCTAGACAACACATTGATGGACCCTGGTATAAAGCTAATTGTAGTTGCCCTCAAACGAAAGGCCACAAGACGTAACTGACTCCAAGATGGACTTCACAAGTCTGCAATAACGGTTTTAAGTGATTTGTGTGCAATTAAGCAAATTAAAGTCACTTTAGTGCCTTTGTTTCTTACTTCAATCCTCTTTCAACCGCTGTGAACCGACATTATTAATACATGATAGGGTCTAAAGTATCAAGTAACGCACATAACAAAAATAATACATTCAAAGTGCTTTATAAAATGAATTTTTGATTCCGATATCCACCAAAAGTCTAATTCTTACCTACAAATACTGAAATGTTACTTACGAATACAGCATAATACATGCCATGTGTAGTGAAGTGTGTCTACCAATGGAAATTAATTGTCAAAAACTTTAAGCGGTACCCCAGGACACTATTATTACCCATATACGGATTCATTCAACAATTATTTATTATGTAAAATTGCTGATTAACTACTTGTATATCAAAATGAAGTGGTCAAAATCTTGCTAAAAGCATCAAAATGTTTTGATCTAAGGTAATTGCATTTATTCATTTGGACGTACCATCTGAAAGAGATCTAAAAACTACCATTTTATTAATTCATTACCATAACAGCAAAATTTAAACCTCTAAACTCAATATAGATATTGTTAAATCGCTCATGTTACCTACGAATACCCGGGTTTCTTCACCTTTTCATTGTATAAAGCGTTAGGTGTATGCGTATAATTCCTAATATTCTTGAAAATATATATCCTACTCGTTCTAATACAATGTGTAAATTGATTCATACTCATTAGATAAATAAAATACAGAAACTGACCTAAACTTCATTTTCAAAAATAAACTAGCATAAATTGACTAAGATCATATTAATCGCGTTATAAAATAAAAACAAATATTTTCTGGTTGAGCTAGCATTTTCCTGACACCCTGTGGTCTACATTACACGAAAAAAACGTTAATGGGAATATTCCATTTGTTTTAGGTTGATTAGTATTGCGATAGTGAAAGCATCCTAGTGGTATTCGTAGGTAACAGTGGGTTTTGATATCACATTTACTATCACACGTCCTGAATTTATTTTTCAAGATTAGTAATGGCACTTTTGGTTCCTATAAGGCCAATATGTCATCAATCCATGGGCAAAAGGAAAAAATTGTGGAGACATTTTTATTTCGGACTTTTATTTTTGGCCCGTGGACACTTTTGGTTGGATTCGACCATATACTATGCATTCTGTGTGTTTCTGTGTGTATGCTTCAAAACTGGGTTGTGTATTGAGAGGGAAAGTGCTGGCACATATTGCCAGTCAATCATGGTTCAAAGTTCTTGCCTTTTTAGTTCATACTTCCGTTCATTGACTAATCAGGCGTGTCGCTTTCACTTTTTACCAAATATGGTAATTGTAAACAGTTGGCTTTATTATGTTCATGATAATGCAATGCCATTCAATGCAATATCAATTTATGGTATGTAATAGGAATAGGATCGGAGATGGAACAAAGCATGTCTGAAGGCTTGCAACATGCCAGTGTGCCCCCTCAGAAGTGTGAAACTTTGCAAAATGAAGACCCAATTGAAGCCATTTTGTGGTCCATTTTAGTACTATTATTGTCTTGAATTTTAGTTCAAAAAGCCGAAAATTGGTGAAATGAAGGCCGAATTAAAGCCATTCGCGGACAAGTTCTCACTATTATTAATTGTATAAATGATTGCTTTCAACATTAAATGTCGGGTGACCAAAGCAGAAACGAAAATAATGAACGCAGGGGGTGTCTGAAGGGGATGTGCCCCCTCCCTTTTGCAAAATCGAAAACATTTGGTGGACTACTGCCAGTTTCCCAGCAAACACAAAAATGTTCTTAAAATGTTTATTCAAAACGTTTTAATAACATTTAAATGTCGGGTTATTTAAAGAGCATGAATACGTTTTTAAAACGTTATTATTAAAATATTTTTGGCAAACATTTTTGCAAAATATTTCGTCAACAGTCAAATAACATTATGTTAGAATGTTTTGCATCACGTTTTCAAAAATATTATGTTATTGAAATATTATTATACCCTTTATATAACTCGACATTTCAACATTTTTGGTAAAATGTGTGTTTGCTGGGTTGGTACTATTGTTGTCAACAATTTTAGTTTGAAAAACCCGAAAAATGTTAACACATTCTTGGACAAGTTCTCACTATTTTTAATTGTATACATTTGTATAAACATTAAGGTCCGTATGCACAAAAGAGTTAGACCGGGTCTAAAGTTAGACCTGGTCTAAGTGGAATTTAGTCTCAGGAGAAAGGACATTTTCCTTTACATTTGCTTAAGTTATTTTGTATTATTTTTTAACTTTGCATTAAAACCTTTAGAATTTGCTAGCTACTAATATAATTGGAATGAAATAATAGTAAAGGACCATTCCTGATGGAACTAAATTCCACTAACTTTAGACCCGGTGTAACTTAAGACCCGGTCTAACTCTTTTGCGCATATGGTCCTAAGTGTCGGGTGACCAAAGCAGAAACGAAAAGGGCGACTTGTTTATGTATACGTAGTGTCTGAGGGATGATGCTCCCCCCGAGAAGTGAGAAACTTTACAAACTGAAGGCCCAATTGAATGGGTTAAAAGAAGGCCAGGTGAACGAAGGCCCAAATTGAAGCCAATCATGGACAAGTTGTAACTATTATTGTATACATTATTGCTTTAAATATATAGTGTTGGGTGTCCAAAGCAGTAGCAAAAAGGTAGGCTATTTGTTATCCATAAACAGGGGGTTGGAAAATTTACTAAATGAAGGTCCAATTGAAGCCATTTGGTGCTTCATTTTTACACTTTCTTTCAGGTTGTAGAATAGAGATTTAATTATTTATGTTCACCCAGACATGTAACACACATCACATTATGATTTTGATTTTGTGTGTGTGTGTGTGTGTGTGGTATGCACTGACCACCTGCCCCCCCGGTTCCGCCGCCGATGCTGTGGGTATTTAGACGTCAAGTAAACATGGTAAATGGTAGGAGCAAGTTTAACGCCATACCACATTAGCAGCCTGGGCATTTGTGAGATTGAAAAAGCACCATCCAAGACATCTCAAGGTCACTAGAAAATGAGGATTTACAGAGACCTTAGTCTCCCTATTGCCACTTTCGGAGCCATATCTTTGACTTTGAGTAAATCAGACCACGCAAGCGTGAAATAATTCAGTCGAGATGAGATGCCATATCCTTGGTGTTGGACAAGATAAGAAATTAGGAGGTCATGTACAGGCTGAACCGTAACCGTGGCAGCCAACGACAGATGAAATGGTTTGGATATCTAGCCCTTTCTCCAAGCTTACTAGAACGACTTCACTGATCATATGCCACCAGGAGCTATCAGGTGACAGGTCGCCTACTATACAAGATGGAACAAATAAATACAGCATTGGGATGTCGCTGCAGGATGAACAGCAGGCCTAAGGAAGAATGGAGTGGAGGATGATGACTCAGAGGAGGTCGAAGGGCCACACCAGTCAATGGAACTAAGTCAAGTTAGAACTTAGTGAAGCCTAATCAAGTACAAACCCGCGGTACAAACACGAACTGCGCAATCGGCCGCGGTACGTATTGAGAAAACAACGGTACCCGATTATTTTTGATCAGCAACTAGATACGTATTGTAAAACTGGTGCACGATGTCTCGGCAAATAGATTGCCTTAGTCTTAGAAATATATGAACTGGCTGAAGAAATTCTCAATTGAGACGTGTCTTAGCAAGTCATGGTTTAACCAGAAACCAGAAGACATACTTCAATCATGTCAATAATAATCATTGGCACATCTTGCCCGGACATCTTGTACCCGGGATCAGACCCCTGCCCGGGATATTGTTCATTTCAGTGACCTGCATGGAGACATGCTTTTTTGCGAAACCGTGCGAAGTAAAAATTGGCAAAAGTATCCGATCGATTTTGAAAAAGTCGAAGGGCAACTGCAAATGAAATGATGAGAAGAAAGCTTCTTAATTCAGTATTTAACCATCACCCTTCTACCTCTGCTTTTCTCCGAATTATAGAGATGCACTGACATATTTGGTAATAATTATGTTTCATAGACAGGCACAAGCGAGAGTATTACATTTATTTGATTTTATTAATCAAAGAACACGTGCCGTTCAACACGCATGGATACGCACCAGTGAAATATTGCCCATGTATGGCTGTGAAAGCGGAACTGGAAGTGAAAAAAAAATCCCCGACGAGTTTACTCAATCGAGAATACTGCATTAAATACACAATGAGTCTACAAAGTGTAAACAATGTCTCAAAGCTTCCCTGGATACATCCAGCAATTATGGTTTTTGCAGCATATTGATACCTTTAGTGCATGGAGATTGCAGCTGATTGCAATAACTCCCTGGGAGAATGTGTCCGGTATTTATGGTTTTTGTAGCTTTAGTGTACTTCAGTGTATAGAGATTGCAAATTCGAAATCTTTATGGTACCGAAGAGTCCCCAATATAATGTTTTTTACCATCGTCTTACAATTTTCATTTAATATTTACAAGCGAATAGTTGCCATCCACACAATTAAACGATCCTAGGAATTCGAGGCAATTTTCGGTAATACAGACTTGACATTTAGTATGGAATATTTTTTCGCAAAATTCCAAGACGGGTCTGGAAGGGGTCTGCACAAACTGCACGGGGTAAATATTAATTGGGGTGTGTCGGGTGATAGTGTAAAGTAATTGTTTGACAGAAAATGTGCTTTCCATTAGTTTACACTATGGCCCTCATAATGTAGTGAATTAGCCTAAAATGGCGGATTTAAAGAGAGTGAATTTGATTTTTTTGGGGGGATAAAATTTCTGAATTTGAGCAAAATTATTCTGATATTATCAAATTAATTGAGGTTTGAGGTGATCAATATTTTTACTGAATCTAATACCAACAAGTGTTCGTCAGAACTGAAATGCACTTGTAATCTGCCAGTTTTTAAAGTGGGAGGAGCTTTAAAAATATGGCTCTGAAAAGTGGTACGCATAACATTTGACCTCAGGGGACCATTCAAACTTTTTGAGTATACGTACCACTTTTAAGAACCATATTTTAAGCTCCTCCCATGTTCAAAAAATTGGTACATTTGCATATATATTTCAGCTGTGATGGATGCTAATTGCTGACGAAGTTTAGGAAATATCACTTAAAACCCCTATAAATTTGATAATAACAGAACAATGTTGCCTAAAGTCCGAAATTGTGTATCTCACAAAGCTCAAATTCAGCCTCCCTAAATCCGCCATTTTAGGCAAATTTGCTACATTATGAGCACCAAAATGTAAACTCATGGAAAGCACATTTTCTATCAAACAATTATTTTATATCATCTCCCGACACACCCCAATTAATATTTACCCCGTGCGGTTTATGCAGACCCCTTCCAGACCAGTCTTGGAATTTTGCGAAAAAATATTTCACACTAAATGTTAAGTCTGTATATCCAATGGTATACCGATGTAAAAATTAACAATCATGACACCAGAGTCAGGCTTAGCACTTTTGGTCAAGTTAACACAATTTGAACTTAACGGCAAATAACTGCAAAGATATGCACATAGTTTTTAGCATCATTGTGAAATTTTTGTTGCAATGCTGATTGTAGATGAAGAAAGACAGATCTATGATGTGAAGAACAAGAATGATAAAATCAATGCAGTATGCAAACCATCCATGGAAGAGCTTGGAAGTTACTGACTAACACTGCAATAGCAAAAATACAAAACCACATGGGACAAGAAGACAAGAGTTAACAGGTACAGGGACAAACAACAAAAATATATTACAGTAAAGCTTGGTACCAAAGAATTAATTAAATTATAGCAAATAATTGAGTTTAGGTAGCAAGCAAAATATCATACACACAGTCAAAAAAGAACACCAGCTTGCTGCTGAGAGACCATTTACGTGATTTATGGTGACGGAAGGGTAATTTCTAACACTTTTATCAGAACCTTGGACGCCCGGCTTGGACGCGACTTCATGGTTAAATTGAAAATACAAACAACCATTTTCAAAGCAAACTTACTTATAATGTGATGCGATCATCAAGCAAAATCAGTCGGAACTCGCAAATAGTGATTTTGAGATATAGCCATACAAAAGAAAAAAACTCTTTAGTTGCTCATATCTTTGGAATTGGCTATTCAATTTCAATGGGGTTTTCTGCAAAATCCAGGTTTGTCAATGTTTTTCACTATCCATAAGAAACTGAAAATTTAATATTTCCAAGTTCCGACTGATTTTGCTTGATCGCATCACAAACTATATTAAACCATATTGTCAACAAGAACTGACTAAGCTAAGCTTACTGTAGCTATTGGGGTTAACTAATTTATATGTCTGTGGGCCAATGTGGTGAAAAATTGAACGATTTTAATGAATTACATATCAGTTTGTACTAAAATTGATTAAACTAATCGCTTATGTCAATGGAAAAGACATTGGTCCACAACCATTTAAGAATATTCTTAGAATATTAGGACATTTTCAATGTATAGCCATGTGCAACTGGAGTATGCTTTGATGAGGTTTTCTAGGGTCTGTGTTTACAATCATTATAACCAGCTACCATCTACCTTGTCGTCATCAGGGGCGTAGCTTTCTTGGTCGGGGGGGGGGGGGGATAAAATTACGGGGGCAAAGACGAAAACAATTACAGTTGCACTACATACACACATATACCGGTTTTGTCTTCGGGTTTCCAAGAAAGGCATTATTGGAACGACGTGCATTATTTTCGCCCATTATCTGGATGAAAAGGGCTTCATTGTGACAATGTGCTCGCGGGGAGAATTTTGGTGGAAAAGGGGCTCCTTGCCCCTTTTCTTTTCCTTTGCCCTCCAGATTTTCTCTTTCATTTTTTGTAAGAGGGGCACTTTTTTCTTTCATTTTTTGTCAGGGGCACTCTGCCCCCCCCACAGCTGGCTACGCTACTGATTGTACGGGGTCAAGTTTTATGGATTTTCCTTAATACTTCCAAAGGCATTTATTACGGCGTCTGTGATTGGTCAGTCAAGAAGGCTGGTTTTTAATACAACTTATTTTGATCTTCTCCAGGAGAACAATACACTGCTGAACTGGGTCAAAGTTTTATGGCCCCCAATAATCCTAATAGTGTATTACATTTGTTGGTCGAGACATCCGTCTCTCATAGTTCTTCTCACAGACAAACCCCTACACATAAATGTTTTTGACCAATACACCTCTGGGTGCAATTGCAATAATTATTAAATCAATGCAATTTATTTCAAAGTGCTTCTCAGACGCAGTAAACTGCGAAAAACAAGAAGGAAAGTATAAGATCTAACCAAATTCTAATCAAATTCCAGATATCATATTTCCAGTAATCAGTAATACCAAAGACAAAAAAGATGGTACTTTCGAAAGGAAATTTAGGGTATGGATATTAGGGGGATATCAGAACCCCTTTCTTGTCTTCCGAGGACCCGTGTTTTATAGGCCGTCGAATTCCTCAAGCACCTCGTTGTGTCGGTATGCCGTTCTGTTAAAATTCTTCATAAAAATGCCAGACAAACGCGCAACCAACACATAAGATGTCTTACTTCAGCTTACTGAATTGAGGGAACCCAGAATCGGATAAGATAACGTTATGCATGCTCGTGAAAACTTCCTTTTTAACCCGCTGCTTGAGAGTGATACCTAATACCTTTACCTTGAAAGACCTAATCTATTCTATTCAAAGAGCAAGGGTGAAAACTCACACAATTCTTCACCATAAACTCTGATTGTTTCCATCTTGTCACGCCGTTAACCAAAATCATTGCAACTGTGCTCCCGGGACTGTGCTACATATCAATAAGTATTTCCGTGTGGTTCGAACAGACTAGACGCAGAGCTGCAATCACAAACTATGAGCTATCACGGAGTTTGTGGTTGAACTTTATTCAACCGAGTCGGGTATTCCCCGGCTACCACGTGACAGCATAGAAAAAGGAACTACAATCGGAATAATCCAAGGGAAGTCAAGCAGAATAAAGGGTATTCACTTTTTTTCGCAATTGCACAATATTGGCACATTAGCATACACGGGGCATACACATTATTAATTCTGAGAAGATAGCAGGTTGAATTCGTGGAAGCACAAAGAGTTGACCAAACATGGATTGGATCGCATTTACCCCTGCCCATTGGTATAGAAGAAGTATGGTTGAACCCTGGATATGGGATGCCCTGGAGAATGGATGATATCAGACTCCAAATCACACTGGTCATTCCAGAACAATCTACCTCGGCATCTACATGGAGTGTCTTAGTCTCTCGTAACACAGGTAAGTCATAATATTACTTACGATATTTGCTTGCATTTTACTTGTGGCATTAATATATATGTAGCTAATTGGTTTGCCTCAACCGTTTACCTCATTGCCTCTTTAGTTCATTGAATCATCATTTTTAGGTTTTAATTTGATTTGGAGTATGTTGCTTACGTAAGAGGATGTTGGCGGAGTCAAAAGACCATGGACTTACTAACTCGTCGACATGGTTACCACTTTTGAGACGTTCTATGCCGTTTTCAAAAGATCTAAGCATGTGTACTGAACTTTGACGTCATTTGGCTCTGGTAATACGTCAATGCCATACTTTGTGTTTACCTGTGCATTGTGTATACAACAATATACAACTTTCACTAACCATGCACACTACGTTTTAGTTTGATTGCTTGAACTTGTATTGGTAGCTATAAGTTACAATGGGAAATGGAAATGGAAAAAATTAATCCGCTCGCGTGTAAAATGGGGAGGGCAGGAGAGGGGTTTATAGGTAAAAATTGGGATCAAAGTGTGACTTAAAGACCCATTCAGAGATTTGCTCATCCGGACGATCGTAAAAACCATCAAAATTCAGATTTTGGTACCTTTGTCATTGTCATAGATGTGCTAACTTAGTCTGCTAGTGGTTCAACCGGAAGCCGTGTATTTCAGACAAAATAAGGCATTATACATGAAATAATAATATATATACTGACAGTATATAAATTAGCTACATATATTTGAATGGGGCTTCAACTTCGTCAATACTGCTGTTTTCTTCGTTTTTTGCCAAATTTTTCATTTCAAAAACACCAAATGATACTTTGAATGACTTATCCTTCACTTTAAAGCAATTTATAAACAATTTTTGTACACTTTCGCTGGGATCACTGAATGGTACTTCGGAACTTTACTTTGCAATTTTTGGCATGCCGAGAAGGAAGGGGGGGGCAAGCGATTTTTGGCAAACATTCATGGGGCGCCATTTAAATAAAACGCTCTAAAAAGCTTTAGGAGCAAAAATTACTATTTGCGTCGGAGCAAATGTGTAGCATGTGTAGCATCCTATCTACAATACACATGCTACACGTTTGCTCCTACTCTGAATAGTATTTTTTTGCTCAACCCTCTCCTGATGTAATAAAACGCTGAAGCGACCAAATGACTTGAGTTAATCTTATAGGACATTCCTTGCACTCGTTGTAGCGACAATGACTTGGGTAATCTTATAGGACATCCCTTGCACTCGTTGTAGCGTTAATGACTTGAGTTAGTCTTATAGGACATCCCTTGTACTCGTTGTAGCGTTAATGACTTGAGTTAATCTTATAGGACATCCCTTGTGCTCGTTGTAGCGCCAATGACTTGGGTTAATTTTATAGGACATCCCTTGTGCTCGTTGTAGCGACAATGACTTGAGTTAATCTTATAGGACATCCCTTGTGCTCGTTGTAGCGCCAATGACTTGGGTTAATTTTATAGGACATCCCTTGTGCTCGTTGTAGCGACAATGACTTGAGTTAATCTTAAAGGACATCCCTTGTGCTCGTTGTAGCGCCAATGACTTGGGTTAATTTTATAGGACATCCCTTGTGCTCGTTGTAGCGACAATGACTTGAGTTAATCTTATAGGACATTCCTTGCACTCGTTGTAGCGACAATGACTTGAGTTAATCTTATAGGACATCCCTTGCACTCGTTGTAGCGACCAAATGACTTGAGTTAATCTTATAGGACATCCCTTGCACTCGTTGTAGCGCCAATGACTTGGGTAATCTTATAGGACATCCCTTGCACTCGTTGTAGCGTTAATGACTTGGGGTAATCTTATAGGACATCCCTTGTGCTCGTTGTAGCGACCAAATGACTTGAGTTAATCTTATAGGACATCCCTTGCACTCGTTGTAGCGACAATGACTTGAGTTAATCTTATAGGACATCCCTTGCACTCGTTGTAGCGCCAATGACTTGGGTAATCTTATAGGACATCCCTTGCACTCGTTGTAGCGTCAATGACTTGAGTTAATCTTATGGGACATCCCTTGCACTAGTTGTAGCGACCAAATGACTTGAGTTAATCTTATAGGACATCCCTTGCACTCGTTGTAGCGACAATGACTTGAGTTAATCTTATAGGACATCTCTTGCACTCGTTTTAGCGACCAAATTACTTGAGTAAATCTTATAGGACATCCCTTGTGCTCGTTTTAGCGACAATGACTTGAATTAATCTTTATAGGACATCCCTTGCACTCGTTGTAGCGACCAAATGACTTGAGTAAATCTTATGGGACATCTCTTGCACTCGTTTTAGCGACCAAATGACTTGAGTTAATCTTATAGGACATCCCTTGCACTCGTTTTAGCGACCAAATGACTTGAGTAAATCTTATGGGACATCTCTTGCACTCGTTTTAGCGACCAAATGACTTGAGTAAATCTTATGGGACATCTCTTGCACTCGTTTTAGCGACCAAATGACTTGAATTAATCTTATAGGACATCCCTTGCACTCGTTGTAGCGACAATGACTTGAGTTAATCTTATGGGACATCCCTTGTACTCGTTGTAGTGACAATGACTTGAATTGATCTTATAGGACATCTCTTGCACTCGTTTTGGCGCCAAAGGACTTGAGTTAATCTTATAGGACATCTCTTGCACTCGTTGTAGCGACAATGACTTGAGTTAATCTTATGGGACATCCCTTGTACTCGTTGTAGCGACCAAATGACTTGAGTAAATCTTATAGGACATCCATTGCACTCGTTTTAGCGACAATAGTGAGTAAACTTTGAAGCTCACTCACTATTACCCTTATGATAAGTTCAAAGAATTATAAACTTCTGTTTTATGGGATAATCATTCAGCATGCTCAGGAACACCAGATATAAATAACTGTAGCATTTCTCGACTTTCTTTCTTGAATTCGTCTTTCCTCATGGAATATCCCATATAGATGGATGAAGTCAAGAACTCGTGCAGGTGTTTCCCTCTGTGGCTAATACAGTTATTTAATAGCTTGGGTGAATATCCATGAAATGACTCCTCCTTATGGGTTAGTGGAGAGGGTTACGACAAGCAGGGGAATCAAAAATGGACCCCATTATCACAACTTGATTTTATTTTTGACTTCTCTAATACACAGCGGTGAGTATAGATGTAACCAAGAAATAGTCAAAGTAAAAAAAGTAAAGAACTAGAAATACAAAGAAAGTGGGTAATGCTTGACAATCAGTTGGAAAAGCCTCTCACTTATAGTAAATGCCAGATTGGCTCTAATCACAAAATAGATCATTATTATACGTGTGATTTACATGTATATGGTGTGATACCATGGACATTAATCCTGGTGCCAGGGGGACGTGGTAAAAGTCTCCCCTACTTTGTAGTAAAATGAGCTATTTTTTGTTCTTTCAGTCACTTTGATGTGGCAATTCAGGTAGTGCCCCACCACCACTTAAAGGCTTAATGTACGATTTCCTTCAAATTTAAAATTTGTCATATATACTGAAAATGCTGAAATAATACTAGTAATAATTATCGGGAATGGTTTCTGTTAATTTTGAGCTAGACACTGCTTGTTATTTTAGCCGTTTAACACGCAGTTCTATGGGAGGACATAAAGTCATAATTCTTTGAATTATGACTTTATGTCGAACTTTGCTCTGTTTACCTACAAACACAAGAAATTTGGCTGATTCCATTTAGGTGCAAGTTGTGACATGTGTAAACATTACAAATATGCCAAAAAATCAGGTTTGAAAAAAATCATTGGTTCATATTATAAGATCGTACATTATGACTTTAAAAGAGGCGAATTAACACCGCTGTGTGACACACTTTATCCCAAAAATTTGTTACATGTCCTTTCCTGCTGAAGCTAATAAGAACTTTCTTCCCTTTTGAGACATAATGAGTCGCATCTTTGTTATGCTATTGTTTCACTTTCAGGCTGAGGGTATGAATGGTCACCATTTTGGTAAAGGTATCTTACAATCTGTTGTATTAGCAGTTATTAATGACTACAGACAGCCATACTTCGGGGTATACCTACCTCCAGATGAAAAAGATGAGGTAAGAAAGAACCAAGATAAACCATTCAAGTTAATCATTGCGTTTGTAGCACAGAAGCCGTTCTCTCAGGCCCGTGCCCATAAGCGTCCATGAAATATTATGAAAGGTGAAAGAGGATGTGCTTTGGGCTTTTTCCTACAATCATCGAAATAAGTTTTGGAACGCTTGGGTGTAAATAGCGGAAAACTCTCACCCCCTTTCCCCCATTCAATGTTGAGAAATGCTAATGTCTTCAGCGGTTTCCCAATGTGTTCCAACATTGATTGATGGGGAGAGGGGAAGGGTATATCATTGTTGTAGATGTCATGCTTGTTCCCAGGCAAAATATACGTCATTTCCATGATCATATGAAATTCTGCACGGAATTTCGACATAGTGTACCAAGCGTTCCAAGGACTTATATTTTCGTAGATTGTAGGATCTTGTCTGTCCGCAGGAACACGAGGCTGCCTTTATTGAAACTGATATTGATTTGGTGGTATTTTCGATAATTTCATCTGGCAGCAGGGTAATTTAATCTCAATTCAAACAATTTAAGGTGGTACTACAGCCCTTGATAAATTTGTGACTATTTTTGCATTTTTCTCAAAAAATAATAACACACTGGTAACAAAATTTAATGTGGGCAAGGAATCAGTTACTACACTGGAATTTCAGTGACTCAAGACAAGCGGTACGTTATTCATGATAAGAAAAGAGGTACCGCAAGAATGTACCTCATTTCTTAACATATATAATGAATTACTTGTCTTGAATCACTGAAATTTCAGTTAAGTAATTGGATTCCTTGTCCCTATAATATAGAAAACTTTCTTTTGTTACCAATGTGTAGTTATTTTTTGAGAAAAATGCAAAATTAGCACAATCACAAAATTTATCAAGGGGTGTAGTACCACCTTAACATGCTTAAGGTCTTTTGCAGATGGTGCTTTTAAGTCAAACAAAATCGATGTTTCATTTCATTTCATTTCATTTTATTTAGGATTCAAACCAAGGATAAAAAACAAATAGTAAAAAAATGCCACAAAGATATATCATGCCAAATGTGTACGGGATATGTGCACAAAAAATGTACAAAACTCAAGCCAAAACAACTAAAATGTCTAAATCCTAAGGAGTGGGTGTGCTCAAAGTGCTCAAACAACACTATTCCTGATTCTGATTTTGAAGAAGATGCAAATGACTTAAACGAGAATCCTCAATTTAATGTTACTGAGGTAGACCTAAAAAATATGATAAAATGGTTTTAATCCTCTACGATTTGATTGTAATTCAACGGAAAATAGATATAACGATGTAGTAAATGATGATACGGAAAGGAGTCATGAATGCTCATATGTTACCCCTGAACATTTTTCCTCAGATTCTAATTCTAGTATTGGCAAATTTAGTTTCCTAAATGTTAATATTAGAAGCCTATCAAAAAATTTCGAAAAGCTCAAAGAATGCATTAATATATTGAAAAATGACTTTAGTGTAATTGGGATATCAGAAACTCACCTTAAAGACAAACCAAATGACTTTTATAACATATCTGGGTATAAAGTAGAATATACAAATAGAATTGCAAGAGAGAAAGGTGGCGTATGCATGTATGTATCTGACAAAATTAATTATAAACTACGAAAAGATCTTTGTATTGCAAACTGTAATTACGAATCCTGTTTTATTGAAATTGAATGTAATAATGCTAAGAACATTGTAGTCGGAGTTGTATATAGAGCACATACGTCTATTGATGACTTCATGACAGATATTGAGCCCGTCTTTAAGAAACTGAATACAGAGAAAAATCAGTTTATATCATGGGAGATTTTAACATTGACCTTTTAAAGGTAGATACCCATAGACCTACTCATGATTATCTTGAACTCATTTATTCCTATTCCTTATTACCTACGATATACAAACCAACGCGGATTACTGAAACTACTGCAACAATAATTGATAATATTTTAACCAATGATGAAAATATTATTAAATCCTCCATAATAGTTACCGATATAACTGATCATTTACCAACTGTGTTAACAACTCGTAATACCCAAACTAGTCCATCTAATAATTCTAAAAGAATTTCTTACAAAAGGAATCACACTGACGATAATATTGCAAAATTTAAAAAGAGGTTATCAGAAGTTAAGTGGCAGGAAGTTCTTGAAAACAACAATGTAGATGATGATTACAATAAGTTCCTAGAAACTTTTGATAAGTTATATAACGAATGCGTACCACTTAAGAAATGCACTAATAATAGAAAGAAGGAACCAATGTCTCCTGGATCACAAAAGGCCTACTAAAAAGTATCAATAAGAAAAATAAATTATACAAACAATATCTTCACTCCCCAAGTCAAAATGGATTTCAAAAATTTAAAACTTATAAAAATGTATTAAACATGCTTATACGTAAAGCTAAAAGAAAATATTATTTCTTGAAATTCGAACATAGCAAGAATAATATGAAGCAAACATGGAATACAATAAATAATATTCTTGGACGAGGAAAGCAGAAATCTTCCCAGAATAAATTTAAGGATGGTCATGGCAACATATATACAAACTCTGACGATATATCAAATCAATTTAATGATTTTTTGTAATGTAGGCCCGGAACTTGCATCCAGTATTCAAGATTCCGACAAAAAATATTATGATTACCTTCATGATCCAAGATTTAGTAGCATGTACATGAGCCCAATTGTGGAAATGGATATTATAAAAATTATTGATAAATTTAACCAAAATAAAAGTGCTGGTAATGATAACATAGGAAATTTCATTATAAAAAGAGTAGCTAAGGAAATCGTAAAACCTCTTACAAGCATATTTAATATGTCAATCTCAACAGGTATTGTTCCTGAAAAACTAAAAATAGCTAAGGTTATACCAATATACAAAAAACAAGAAGCTGAAGTCTTCTCCAATTATAGACCAGTGTCACTTTTACCATGTTTTTCAAAGATTTTAGAAAGACTTGTATTTGATAAATGTGTTAACTACATAGATACTCACGAAATCCTTAATGACAAACAATTTGGATTTCGATCCAACCACTCTACCTATATGGCTATATTACAGCTGGTGGATAAAATTAATACAGCAGTGGACAAAAATAAAGCAACTATTGAATTTTCTTAGACTTATCAAAAGCGTTTGATACAATTGACCACAAAATACTTCTTCATAAATTAGAGCATTATGGATTTCGTGGTGTGGTATTGGAATGGTTTACAAATTATCTAAGTAATAGAAAGCAATATGTATCCTACAACACGTGTGACTCACAACTTAAAGATATTGTATGTGGTGTTCCGCAAGGATCAATATTAGGTCCACTATTTTTATATTATATGTTAATGATATCACTAGTACCTCTAATATTCTGGATTTTATACTATTTGCTGATGATACCACTATCCTTTACTCGCATGAAAATATTGAGAATCAAACAAATGTCGTGAATGCTGAATTGAAAGAAGTAAGCAATTGGTTTAGAGCAAACAAGTTATCAGTAAATGCAAGCAAAACAAATTATATGTTATTAGGAACGCCTCATATGACATCAGTCAAAGTGCAGCAAGATTTAAACATCGTCCTAAACAACACACTATTGGACCGAGTGAAACATACCAAATTTTTAGGTGTCTTAATAGATGAAAACCTCACCTGGAAATGTCATATTGACTGCGTTTCCAAAACTTTGTCGAGAAATATTGGTATCATGAACAAATTAAAACACTTTATTCCTGATCGAATATTATATACCTTATATTGTACTTTTATTTTGCCGTACCTCAATTATGGAATTCTAATCTGGGGAATACATGTAAACTTTATTTAGATAAACTGACCAAACTCCAAAAATGGGCAATAAGAACAATTTCTAATAGTCATTATAGAAGTCATACCAGACCTTTATTTGCCAAATACAACATTTTAAATATAGAAGATATGTATTCTCTTGAACTTGGTGTATTTATGTACAAGAATTCCATACATGAGTTACCCAATTCATTTAATGAGTATTTTACAAAACGTTCTGACATCCATGACTACCAGACAAGACGAAATAATGATCTCCAGTTAACAAAAAATAAAAGAGTTTTTCCGACCATTCCATTCGAACGAGCGGGCCCATACTTTGCAACTCTCTAGATAAAAAATTAAAGACTCAAAGTCCATAAAACATTTCCGCAAACACCTTAAACAAAAACTTATCTCTAAGTACAATTAGGCCATTCTCGAGCACTGTAATTTGTCATGTCTGTTAGTCATTTTTATTTATTTTTGTTGATTTCATAATCTTTGTTTTGTTTTTTCGTAATGGAAAGGCAATTGTCAGGCCTTATTGGCCTTCCTGCCTTTTCCGCCATATTGTGTTTCTTTATTTTTGATGTAGTTGTATATTTTTATATATGGAAATAAATGAATGAATGAATGAATGAATGAATGAACACAGAAAAGAATACATTTAAAAGCACACTTATTTCCACTGTGGTCCTTGATGAGCCTAAGACTTAAAGGTACAAAAGTAAAGAAATATTTGGATTGCACTTTACATATGATATCACACACATCAAGGTGGTACCACACCCCCTGACAAATCCTGCGACCAGTTTCGCACTCCTCCCAAGAAACAACCACACACCGGCAACAAAAAGCCATGCACACTACAAGGGCAGGGAGCCCAATCTCCCCACCGAAAACCCAGCGACTCAAGACCAGCGGCCCATCTCATATGTCAAGAAAAAGAGGTACATTCTAGTGGTACCTCCCTTCCTAAAACAAAACAAATGCACCGCCCCTCCTGAGCCACCGAAAATTCCAGCGCAGCAACAGGACTCCCCGCCCCCACAACACACACGACTCCTCCCACCCATGCACGACTATCCCCCGAGAAAACTACAAAAATAGTCACACACCCATCAAGGGGTGTAGTACCACCCTAAATTTAAACTGTTCAGCAAGCATAAGACATAAAATATTACAAATACTGTTATCATTACCTACAAATTTTGAAAACAAAAAATAAAATAATATTAAAAACACACAATATATTAATGTTGAAAAAACATGCATCAGGTCCAGCCTTAGTTAAAAAGATAAATTGCACGTTCATTTTTGAAATTTTTTTTAAAAAAGTGATGTTTGACCTCTTTCCTGAAAATGTCTTGACATAGCTGGGATTGCACAGAATTTGGAAGCGAGTTCCACACATTTATTGCATTATAAACAAAGGTTTTTTGCCCATGGGTGCCCATACGAGGCTTGAATAAAGCATATGTTCCTGACCTGGTTGAATGTTTGTGTACGTTTTAGACTTAGAAATACCTTCAAGAAAATAAGTAGGACTTTTGCCATTCAGGATCCTAAACATGTGATTTGTCATAATCTGGAAAACCCTGTACTGGGTCGGGAGCCAGTTTACCTCCTGAATTCACTAGCACCAATGTGAGACCTAGGGACAGATTTAGCACATTTCTGATGATTTTATTTTGGGCAATTTGGAGTTTTTGTTTTGTTTGTTTGGTTAAAGCAGGATACCAGGAACTACAAGCATAGTCATAATGACACTGGATGAGAGCCGAAACAAGAAGTTTTTTAGTGTATACATTCAAAAACCTTCCTTTTCTTTGAATAAATTTGAGTCTGGAATTAGCCTCTTCTACAACTTTATCTGCTGTATTTTGCCCACTTAGAGTTTGATGAATATTGAGGCCTAAATACTTTACTTCAGATTTGGGAGTAATTAGTGTGTTACCACATTTGATGCTGAGCTCTGATTGTCTCGCAAGTTTACGTGCAGTGCCAAACAGGACCGACTCAGTCTTCCCTAAGTGAAAGGATAATTTATTATCAATCAACCACTCGTTCACAGCCTTGAGCTCCAAACTGAGCTGTTCCTGAATGACATTGACGTCACTATGCGAGACCATCAGAGCTGAGTCATCTGCATACAAAAGTAATTTACACCCCACTGCAGAAGCCATGTCGTTGACATAGACTAAGAACAAAAGAGGCCCCAATATTGAGCCCTGGGGAACTCCGCACGTAATATCCTTGGGCTGTGATTTCACTCCGCCTATGTCAACGACCTGTTTCCGACCTGTAAGGTACGAGTCAAACCATTTAATTGAACTTTCAGCCACGCCAAGGGCCCCCAATTTTCCAAGAAGAATTGCATGATTCACCGTGTCGAACGCCTTTTGTAAATCAAGAACCACCATACCAGTAAGATTACCTTTATCCCATTCCTTTCTTATGTAGTCCGACAGGTGAATCAAGCAAGTATCTGTAGAAAATGACGGCCGAAAGCCTGACTGAAATTCATAAAGGAGAGACTCGTCCTTCAAATATTTTTCTAACTGGTCATAAACAATCCTTTCAAAATTTTTGAAATAACACTAAGGATGGAAACTGGTCGGTAATTGCCAGTTTCCGTCTTACTGCTTTTCTTATGTATAGGCACCACTCTAGCATTTTTCATGTCATTGGGAATTACACCAGATTTTATTGACAAGTTAATAATGTGAGTAAGAGGCTCGCATATCACCGGTGCAGCATCCTTGATGAATTTTGCAGGTAGATTGTCAAGACCAGTTGATTTGCTAGTATTTATTTTCATCAGTAATTTTAAAACACTATCCTCATTTATCTGGGAAAGATCAAAATTATTTTGTTTGACATTTCTCTTTTTGTAAAATTCAAAAACAGAATTCAGGCCATATCTGCCAGAGCCAGTGGGGAGTTTGCTGACCAGTGTGGAGGCCACTGTAACAAAGATATCATTAAACTTCTCAGCCACAGTTGCTTTGTCAAAGCAGACCTCTCCCTCTATCTCAAGGCCGATACTGCCTGATTTTGTGGAACCTTTATCACTAGCCCCCATGCCTTTCAAAATACTCCAAAGATTTTTTTGGATTGTTTACATTTTCTTCTATCTTGTCCTTATAATACTGTGATTTGGCTTTTTTTATTTCATATTGAACCTTGTTTCGAAGACTCTTGAATTCAGAAAAATCACTTGTGTTTTTAGTTCTGTTGAAAGTGTGCAGTGCTGTGTCACGATCATGAATCAATTCTTTTATCTCTGCACTAAACCATGGCTCAGTTCTTTGTTTCACCCTGATTTTTTCTGTGGAGCAATTTCATTTATGACCGACAACAAGGAACCTTTGAATATTTCCCATGCTTTTTCTACATCGACACATATTAAAACATTCTTCCAATCAACATGGTTTAACTTTGTTATGAAACATTCATTAGAGTACCTTTTCATTGATCTGATATTTACAGTTTTGTGTCTATTATATTGCACCTTAGTTTGTTTTCTACTACAGTATATTAAGTAGTGGTCACTTATCCCAAATGTGACTACCCCGATTGACACACTTTTTGAGGGTCAGAGACAAAAATCAAGTCAATGGCGGTTTTACTTGTTGGAGTAACCCTGGTATAATCCCGTATCAACTGAATGAAATCTTGCATGAGGCAAAAACGTTCCAAAGCATTAATAATGCTGTCTTTTGGTTTCTTTTTCGATAGAACATCAGCATTGAAATCGCCTAGAATGATAGTTTCATTTTGGTTGAAACATTCATTTTGTGAACACACTTCTTCCAAAACACTGAAAAAATTGCGCTGCTCTTCGGTACGGTAACATATCCCAGTTAAAATTGTTGTTTCGTTCTCTCCTCCAGTTTGCATAAGAGTGTAATATTAATATTGAACTATAATCTAGTCAACTGGACTTATTTGGGGTATAATTTCTTTTAATAAGATTCTTGTTTACAATAGCCATTTCTACATTTTACTGTACAGTGAGGTTCTAACATTCTGTCCACAACAAGACAGTGTGGTAAGAAAATTACACATTTCATCTGAAAACGTGGAGCATGAAGAGACGGTGATGGATCTGAGCCGTGATTCGTCGCCAAGTAACCCTGGTAGCCGCCATTGTGATGACAGTAGGACACCATCACCAGCCGTCAATGCATCACCGCCTGTTCCAAATGGTAATATATAGTTAAATAAGTTTCTTAGCAGCTTTGTTCCTACTAAAAACTGTGTTTAGTCATTAAACACATTCTTGCCTTCATTTTGTTTAACATGTTTTAATAATGTTCAATACTCTAATCACGTTCAGTATTTACACACATTTACAAATTGAAGGCAAGAATGTGATTTTGAATTTTGCAGTGTATTCATCTCAAAGCATTAATCCTGGAAAATAGTTTTAGAAACGGACCAGGGTAAGAAAAACGAGAAAAGGGTGTGAAACAGACCATTATCAGAAATAATCGGTGTCTTGTTGAGGTATGGTAAACATGTTAGTCGCTCAGAAGGCGAGACCCGAAGGCGTCGAGCCTTCCGAGTAACTAGCATGCGAACCACACTTCAACAAGACACCGATTATTTCTGATAATGATCTGTTTTGAACCGTTTATCTTACACATACGGCGAGCAAAATAATAATAATAATAATAATAATGATAATGTGAATTTCTAATGCGCACATCTCCACCAAATCAATGGCGCTTAAGGCGCGATACAGAGAATAACTTAAACTAAATTGTTTGTACCAAAATATGTATAAAGAATAGTTCAAAAAGCAATTTAATGACAAACTTTAATTTCTTGAATTATCAAATCACAGAATTGATCTCAATTGAAATCTGTATTTGAAGTGGTTAGGCGGTTGCACAGTTAATCTGGCTGGAATGTGATAACCCGGTGACTATTGTTATTAAAATTATTAATGAATAATGCAAATTACACAGAGTTGTCAACGTTTGGACATTTATATCTTAGACAAATGTGTATAAGCAGACATTTGAAGAAACTAATAATGCAGTGTCCAGTTGGCACTCCCCATTATTTGTAGGTCGCAGTAAGGCTTTGTACGCCAAGTCTCTTGAATTGTAATTAGTACCGCAGGTTAATTGCAAAGCTCCTAATTTGCATGGACCATATATTTTAATCAAGTGTGCCTAATTTAAGTATGCTTACTTTTTATACCCGTATTATTTACTATGTATATAAATGTAATATGCATAAATTTGCGCAATATATTAAGTTTGGCGCTGATGGTGTAAAATATATAAATGTGACGTGGAATATCGAAAGGAGACACTTTTGGGCAGGATCGTAAATGGAGAAATAGCAAAAAATCTGCCCGGGCGATTTTTTCACAATTTGGGTTTGTTGCAAATGTGTGATGTTAATAATGTTTAATATTGTCTGATAGTTTCAGATCGGAATATAACTGGCATCTTGTAGTTTGATCATTCCATCCAAATAATTAAAATATGAATGCTGTACTTTAATACATTCTAAGTTCAGAAAGTGTGGCCCTCAGTGTTTCTAAATACGAACATGTATTTCTCTTGCTCACAATTTATTAAACTGTCCAGGAATATCTTGACCTGAAAGATTATCTTGACCTGACCAAGATTATCTTGACCTCTCCACATTACTTGATATAATCGACAGTTGATCAGACTTTGAACAAAAGAAATATAATGGATAATGGAACAAAAGAACAGGGCTAGACATAGTAAGAACAATACCAGGTATCGAGGGCGCACTTTTGGAACATTTCTCAGTGACTTTATTTGCCGACCCGATTTCCAATTAGTGCGCTATTTGGAAAAAACCCAATTTGCAAAATGTTGCTGAATTCTTGATAACACTTGATGCTGTCCCGTTGTACATCATGTACATTATCATGATTATGACCAATACTTTCGATAAAGTATTTCTTTCTACTTCTTTCTTTCCCAAATAGATCCCAGAGAATGGAGTCGCAGTGATGTTAGCCGGTGGTTGCAGTGGGCTACAGCCTTCTACTCTCTGGACACCATTGACCTATCGAAATTCGCTATGAATGGAAGAGGACTTTGCCTTATGACGAGGCAAGGTTTTCTGGAACGAGCTCCAACATCGGGGGATGTTCTTTTCAGTGATTTCCAGAGACGTGTAGTTATTTCTATCTATCAGAACCGTCCTGTTTACAATGGTACGAGTTCGTCATATCAGAACCGTGCTGTTAACATTGGTCCGAGTTCGTCGACGTCGTCACCGTACTCAAAATAAATCCGCAAGATCTAGATGACGGGACATGGACCAGCGGTAACGTTGACTTGTGCTTTGCAAATGAATCACAACCATCGTGGTGTTGATTTGCTTCGCTGAGATTTTTAGACTGAATTTTTTTCACAGTGGAATTTTCAAGTTTTTCGTTCTGGTTAGACTATCTTTTGACAGATAGATATTGAATTTCGGAATAATATGAGATATTTCAGTGTACCTCATACACGCGGTTGCTCTGTCGTCCGTTAGTCTGAATATAGAGACGAGGTATCGATTCAGTAATTTTACTTCGTATAATTACAAAACAATGTTTCGTAACAAAGAAAACAACGTAAGTGTACAGGGCGTATCTCCTAATATTTTTAAACTAAATTGAAGAAAAAAGATATTGGATGTCGGCCAAGTCAGGAGTTTTTTCCTGTGTGATTCAGAACTTTTGTTTTAAAGTCACAGTCAATTTACTGAGGCATCCCAAAATTCATCTGCGTCAATTTGTATACATTGAAGAGGTGTTGATCACGCCATGCTATTGAAGTAAGAGTGGACAAATATGTAAATAAGCTAACCGTATCTATGGATGTAGATGCTAAAATGTGGTGGGACATTCAACGCACGGCTGGCGATTACGCAACTTACGAATACGAATTGAAATTTTCAATGAGTTTTTCGTAAGGAGTAAGTATGCCGACGTTGATTAAATATGTCGCAAGGGATGAAGGCCAAAATCAGAAGAATAGTGATGAGGACAATACGGATAGGAAATCAGATACGAAAACTTGAAATCATCCCGTTGTATATTATGATACGTAAAAATACATAGTGTAATGTATTTCAAAAAATGTTACAATTTTAAAATATTTTTTCGACTAGAAGAAAAGGGATATAGAAAATATTTGTTTATTGGTGGTGTGTAGCATGATGTCGGCCGAGTTCACCTTATCTCAAGCCCCCGGTAGAATCGAATTGGGTAGCCCACTGATGATCGTTAAGCTGCGTAGTAATGCAAAAAAAAAATGCAATGGGAGCATTTTGAACATTTTACCCCTGCACAACTTTATTTGTACCCTTTCATCTATTTTGACATATAACCCATTAATTAGGAATCCTGCAGATTTATCATTGACCTTTTTAAAACTTTTTAACTTATTTAAAGTATTCAAAAATATAGGGTCCACAAGTTATAAGTTCCCCCCTAAATACTTTTTCAGATAAATCGAAAAATATTTGACAAAATGCAAACGTGTAAAAAGGTATGAGTAGCCGTATTTGTTTTACACATATGGACAAAATTATAGCGTCACATGTTTAACAGTATTAAAAGTTGCATCTGAGTCCATAGGAGTCAGCTCTCAAACAATACAGTAGGACAGGTCTATTCATGTGTTTGTTAAAGAAAACCTGACTGCTATGGACTCAGGTGCAACTTTTAAAACGGCCTCTTTTCTTACAAAATTATCTATTGTGACTGAACGCAATGACGTGTAACGCTAAAAATTGGTCCACATGTGTAAAACAAATAAATAAATAAATAAAAACACATATCTTTTTACATTTTTACATTTCGTAAAATATTTCTTGACTTATTCTAAAAAAGTATTAGGGGGAACTTATAAGTTGTGGACCGTATATAATTCCCGTGTGTGATCGGCACATTCCTTTGCTTTTTAAGTTGGGTTGTGTGTCGGTTGGGATTTGCGTTTATTTGTTGTCTTGTGTAATTGTAGCACTTTGGATTGGTAAACTGCTCTTTCTTTCTTTTACATACGTACGCAACTTCCCAGTCATTATTATGGCCAGTTTCCTCGACTATATAGGAAAAGTGAACCAACTAGACCAACATTATGTAAATCACCATATATTTGAATGTAGATGCTTTTATTAGATGAGGCATTGTGTTGGGTTATTATTCTGCTATCTACTGAACAATGAGTTGGGTAACCAAAGAAATCCCATTATTTTTATTTTTATAATTGTAACATTTATTGAGATACACGTTGGAAATATACCGTAATTGTTAAGGCGATTCCAAAGGACATTTGTGTCCGTTTTTTCACATGACGTTAGTCTGATTTCTCAGAAGAAATTGTTTACTCAGAGTGTTGTTAACAAAAATACCGACTTGATTGGTAGGAATAACACCAGAAGAATCACGATAGCTCATGATGTTGTGATCAATTTGGCAACATAATTGAGCCATCTCTAGACATCAGTCATTGTCAATGACGATTTGTTTTATGCGCCTTTGTGGGGTATATCGCGTGAAGTCAAAGAAATCTGCAGTGTTTGATTTCATAGGCTGACCAACGATTTCTAATTTCAAGTGTATAGAAACGTTAATGAATCTAGCTTGAAAAAAATATCAAGTATATCATAGGAATATAATTACCATAATTATATTGATTTCGTGACGGGTAACTTTTATTGGTTAACGTTTTGTGTTTGCTTGTTTATATGTTTTTGGTTTCTGGTTTTTGTTGTTGCTGATTTATGTACACATTTCACCAAACTATGTTTCACACAAGCTAGTGTAGGGTCATTTCAGTTGAGGTCAGGACAATTATATCACTTTTCATTTTGGACTCGGGTTATTCGACAATAGGGAGACAATGCAAAGCCACCGGGGCAAAGTCTAATGTTTGAAATAATTTTACTTAGACCAAATAATGACAACGCGCTTCACTGGGAGGAGCTAAAATGAAAATAAAACAAAAACAAACACATTTCATTGGGTATATGTGTGAGACCTTATACTTTACTTCTACATTAGAGAAGTAAGTAGAGAATGTATTATAATGTACATTATGTAAATAAAGACTAATAAAAAGGAAGATGCTGGATCATCAAAAAATATTAGCGATGACTGTTTGTATATTTCAGAGTGCCTGGCTTCAATATTAAATGTGAATAATAAAATATGACGCACTGTGTGGAGGAGATATGCAGAAGGGGACATTTTCCCAATATTTTTCTTGCGCCCCAGTTTGGCCCCTCCCCAGTTTTGAGGAAAAACCCCCCAAATTACGTAAATTTCCACTTTTTGTTGCAATTTTGAGCAAAATCGGTCGATTTCCCCCCTGAAATTCACTTTTCCCCCAAACACCCCCCAGAAAAAATTCCTGGTGCCGCCAATGCACATCGCGTGGTTCTATATATTATACTCTTGTCAGAATATTCGTCTTGATTTCACCTTTTTTTTACCTGCGACTGCCAAAATGTCCAACTTGTACTCCATTTCAAATATGACCATCAGAAATAATCGATATTTCTATTGTGGCTTGCAAAATCATCCATCCATGGGTACATTCGCGAGTTGATTTTGACAAAATTGGTAGTCGGAAATGCAAAATGGTGCAATCAAAACCGAAATTCTGACAAAACTATGATATATAGCTTTATATGATGTGCTTTAGAAAGCTTTAGAGCTTTAGCGAATTATGTTACTTTGAAAAGCAAAAACGCTGACCCTCCCAAAAAGCTCACGGGGCAAGTTGAAGCCTATGAAAATCAAAAATCTTACACTAGCCTAAATTTCACACCTAAGTTTAACACCAGGGTTTGAAAAAATATACACTACCAAGCATTATAGTTTTCTTCTGACATTTACAGAAAAAAATGAAAATTATTGCTTTTCATTTGACCGAGAAAAATAATAATGAAGTGAAAAGGTGCAACTAAAAATTTTGCTAATTTCAACACCGAATTCGATCGTTTCTAGTGCCTAATTAAGTCACTGAGTGGGTCTTGTTTCACAATAGCCATCGACTGACTAACGTTCTGCGTGAATACCGGTGTGTTATTCCAAATTCAATCTGATCCACGCTCTGCAATATGTAGCCCTGCAAAAGTGATGCGGGAAAAGGCAATTACACAAATTTCCAAAATCCATACCTTCATAGTCAAAATGTATAGAATTGTACAATAATGAATCAGCCGTAATGTCGGCCCCGGTCAATTTTGTTTTATTTCGTGTTTAGAAAATATATATCATAAGCTTTAAAATGTTATATCATTTGACTTCAAACGATATCCAGAAGCGGGGTTATGGTTTGTTGAACTCTGCTCCTTCAACAAAATGGCACCTTTTTCAGTTCTACATGTGTCTCTTTTTCCACATTGCTGGTAATAAATATCAAACAGTCATAATTGGCGGTCATTTCAAATCATCTCCAAGTCAACGAGGTTCAGGAATGTCCTCTCATTGTTAATTGTTGTTTATACATACCTAGACAAAATACAATGCTTTGTAACACGCCACTTGAACAGGATTTAGCCAAAGCAAACAAAGACTAGAGCTATTTAAGGATTCTATAGAAATAGGTAGAAGACGATTATCCTCTTCAGCAATAGGATTATTGATTGGTTAAAACGGTGTTTGACTCGCGCTATCAAATGAGAAACATATCGCACCATATTGAGGTGTCTATGAATACGACCTTCCCGCACATTTTACACTGTAACTCAGAATACAATTTGCCGACGTTACGGCTCATTCGTAGTGTACGGCCACAATTACATGAGATGTTTTTGTTTCAGCAATCATACTAATATCAGCAGTGGTGTATTATGAACCAATTTCGTTCAACAGTTACGTGTTTGTCACAAGCATAATCAAAATAATTAACCAATCTTATATTTGCCAAGTCTTATGGTTAGTATTTCTTTATCAATAAATGCAATTATTTCCAAGTATGCATGAGTTCAGTGGTTCTAGTTCTAGACCATGTGATCATGAGAAAAAAATAAGATAAATGTGATGTTCGCTATTAAAAATATTATAATAACGCTAATAAAGACCAGATGACGCCATAACAAACAGACAATTATATCAAATACACGTTTACATCACATTGAATTGCTTAGTGTATAACGATGGCAATTAGTACGGTATGCTGTCAGCTAAACATTACCGGTATTATAAAATGCTCAATAAATATACTAAGTTGACATTCAAGGATTATGAATTGTTTAAAAATAGTTGAAAATCTTTACTTGGAAGTATAAATCCGCGATGCAGACACTATGTTTTCTAACAAAAAGATGATGTTTGAAATTACACACGACGATCCAGTGTTTCACGCCATTTATCTCGGCAATCAAATGGTGGAGCACACAAACCAATCTGACTCAGTGTTACAAACAGCTTGGAGCCTTTGGAAACGAAACGGACGCCATTGCAAGAAAGTATCGGTAACTATCGGTATGAGTGGAATCAAAGTGAATGAAAAACTAGATACAAATGGACAACATGCAGTGTCTTACTACTACCCAATACGCGATATATCTTACTGTATGGCTAATAAAGATATAGGTGGAATCTTTGTTTGGTTGGAATCAAGTGGATTGCGAGTTGACACCAGATGCCATGCGGTTGCTTGTGAAACCCCTCAAATAGCCAGATCAATGGCGAGAGTTTTAATAGAATGTTGTACCGTTGCAAACAATGAGATAGTAGCGAAAGCACGCCGTGAAGAAAGACAAAAAACATTGGAAAAGAGACTAATAACAGAGCGAATGCGTGTCAATACTAAAATACCAACGAAGACAAATACTACGAGTGAACCTGATGATGACGACGAAGATATCAGATTTGACTTCAGATTTGACAGAAATCGACCCCTGAAAGGGGGATTTGTTGACAAAACATCAACAGAGAAAAAACTATGACCAGAGCAAAGCTAAAGGGCATTAGGATTGGAAGCCGAAAGTTCACGGATATCAAACTTGTGGAGGATCAGGGTGTCGGCAAACTGGAAGTTGAATCCAATATTCATTGGTACGGTGAACCAGAAACTGTGAATACCCAAAACGAACCCCAAAATGGACTCATATGAAAATGTTGCTTTTCCTACAATCCTGCGGTACTTTCGTAACGCAAAATCGATCAAAATTTTGGGTGCATGAAATTATTTTGTAATGACATCTATTCACGTTCTTGTATACATTAAGAAAACGATAACAACAGCAATGTGCTGTGGACATTTCAAGGAAGTAATCGCGCGAAAGTTTGACGTCAACCTGCTCAGGATATGTTTTGCATTGCGTTGCAGGATAAGCAGTTTGGATTCTTAACCATGTATACCATTAATGTAAATAACGAAAGTGGTATGTAATGTAAATTAAAAACGGTACACGCTATTCTTAGCCAGACATTCTGACACACTGTATCCCAACAAACACATTCGGAGTCTCCGAATGTCATTCTGGAAGCGTTATGCGAAAAAAGAGCCAGAAAAAAGCGTTCAATTTTCAAGAGTCCTTAAAAGAGGCACTTCGTGATCCACAGCCTCATTCCCCAACTTACTCCAAAAACGTTGCGATGTTTATTCCACCAGAAACCAAGGACTGCATAAACTTTGCTGCAGATTTGGTCGTTGGACAAAGATATCGTACGATTTGTATTTTCTGCTTGTCGACAGCCTAACACAGTGGCCTATGGAGCGCTGCAATACATGTACAGTAAGCCAAAAAATTAAGGTACCAATTATGTGCACCCCCTGTATATCTTAAACAAAGAGACAGATATGTCATAATGAGAACCAACAGCCAATAGCTTCATATTTTAGCTCGAATTTAAGACCTCATTTGTTGTTCCAGAAATAATAACACGACGATCCAAAAACCCAAGGAAGATGCCAATTTAAAAGTTGCAGTTTGCTTCATTACATGCCTATTGATTGGTACACAAAGCGTTTGCGACCAAGAGAACTAGCGCCGTGCTTCCATTGATTCGCACGTTAAAACTAGCGTCGCACTTTCTTTATTTAGGATATACAGGGCACACCGTCATCATCCCTATATCTTCGTGTCAAAAATTGCCGTGATAGTACGGCGAATCCTCTCGTTTTTCAATAGCTACGCATGGCGATTTTGTTCGAGATAGGCCGAGCGACTCAGGCTAAGCAAAGTACGACTACCATATGAGATACCATCAAGTTCTATTCTACACATTATTACGATTTGCGCATGCTCTAGTATCCCATATGGTGTTGCTATTACAAGGAAATTCGATTTGTTTTGAGGTAAAACCAAGGTTTTTGTTTTAAATACACTAACTTTAAATTAAATACACTAATTAGCGGCCATCACTGTTTGCTCTGGATACATTTTTACTGCATTTTTGGCGTAACGATTTTTAAATCGAAAGTTAAAATTGTGATATATTTAATTTTGAGAATTACAATTATATAAAGGAACACATTTATGATCCAGGTTCGTGTATAATAGAAAATTCGATCACACGTGTATATCACAATGCATATGTAAACTTTCTTTATCTGTGTCAACAATAGAATATTGATCACCAACGGAGTATGAAGCTTTATGAAAAAAAATATTTATAATATAGCGTGTTGACACTGTGCAGGGGTGAACACAACGGTACCTTAATTCTTTGGTTTACTGTAGTTATGCGTCACTCGCCAATTCAATATGAAACATTTCAACTGAAATGTTGGAAATACGCCTTTGTCTTGGGTATCTTTTGAACCATACCCTAACAAGAGCATTCAAACATCACGAATACCTCTTTAAATGCCAGGGCCGCAACTGTATATAGTATAAGTATTTTACCGTTCTTTACCGAAATTGTAATAAACATGATATATCTTGACATTATTCGTAATTAAAGACCAACATATAGATATCGGGGAATGAGGAATTCTGATTTTTTTAAAAGATTATTTAATGCCTCGTGAAAAAAAAATCGTTTTAATTTAACGCAGATTTAAAAACAAATGTATGTTATTTTTCGCTTCACTGTATAATATCAAAAGTAATATCATGATATGTTACGTGCAATATGCATGAACCAATAAGTGTATACAAAAAGTACGAGCACAGCTGTTGTGGTAATAAGCAAATGAGATATTGATTAAAAGTTGGCCTCAATTATTACCAAATGATGCAATTAATGTCATTTTCATGTTGATTTGCAGACTATTTGTGGTTCATCAGATAATATGATTTTATTTTACAGCATGGGCATGTAATGAGATTTTGTTTAAGAAATAGCATTTTAAGTCATTTGTCGAACCATATTATATTAAGAATAATGTATTTATACTCGTAGTTCAATATTTTGATCTAATATTGGCAGTATGAAAACCGAGTATTCAACTCTTTAAAGCAAATGAACAAAATATAGGTTAAAAGCATTGTATCAGTGTTAGAAATAAACCAACATTGTCAAGAATCATTTGGGCCCTTAAATTACGTCTGGAATTTTCCCCCCGTTTTTTCCGGGCAATTTACCCGAGGCCCCGACATATTTTTTGGTAATGTTTTGGTAATATAATGACAAACAAACGAAATAAAGTTAACGGTGCTTTTTGAAAAGAGCGTCTTAAAATTAACGGTACTTTTTGAAAAGAGCGTCGGACCACCAATTTTTCACAAAATGAATATTTGCCAAAAAGGCCATCGATCTCCCGGGCTATCTGAGAAGTTGACAATGGTTGAATAGAAACCATACAGTGCACAAAAGAAGGTACCGGTTATGCTCACCCCTGTATATTATATTATAAAGATGTCAACATTAAAACAGGCAGCAATACTTGAACCTTTAGCTCTGATTTCAGACCTCATTTGTTGATATTGGTTGAGAATTAAAGAACTGGTTATCTAAAACCTAAGGAAGGAACGAGATCAAAAGTTGCACTTTCATGTTCTCATCAATGAAAGCACGACGCCAGTGTTAATGTGCTATAATCACTGGAAAACATGGCGTTAGATTTCTGGCTCGAGAACGCTTTGTGTACAAATCAATAGGGCATGCATGCATGAAGTAAACGACAACTTTTGAATTTGCATCTTACTTGGGATTTTGGATCATCGTGTTTTTATTTCTTGATCAATTTCAACGAATACGGTCTCAAATCCGAGCTAAAAGATGTAGCTATTTGCAGTGCTTGGTCCAATTATGACATTCTGTTATAGGATATTACCTGGTGGACATAACTGGGTACCCTAATTCTAACCTATATTTTCAACTACATACAGATTTTGCAATATAAAATCATGTCATAATCATGATTTAAATTACATATCTTTGTGACGAACGGGACGCTATCTCAAAGAATTTATGATATTTTCTTAGTAGGTGTTTAATAATCATTTCCCCAATACAATATAATCCATAAAAATTATACAAATGTCTTAGCAATTGTAAAGAGTTGTAGAATAATAACTTAGCTTAACACAGGGTGTCCCTGAGAGACCTGTACCGTCGGAAATATAATTATTTGGGTATTTTAACTCCACATCTAAACAAAACTAAATACTTGGTGTAGTTGAGGAACTAATCAGCTATCACATACTTTAGTTACATTTGGTGTATGCGTTTAAGTACCCAAAAAGTCAGTTCCCGACAATACAGTTCTTTCAGGGACACCCTGTATAAATGTAGGCACAATACCATGTGTCTGCCCATGATAGGGTTTATTGACAATTCCACGATATATTTAGAGACGTAGCCTAAATGTCCAGTAATTTAGTATTGATTGTCTTTGTTCACTATTTTGACTCTGTCAGAGTTAGTTTCCCCATACGGCTTTGCTTATCAAAATGTTTGTGCAATTAGCTTAGATGGACAGGGTATGGTGCGAGCTCAAAATATAAACTATATATCAAACAAGACACTGTATTGCTTTGTGTTCTGGGCATAAATTATCATAATAAAAGATAGGCAAGAAGCTAAAAAATTATAAAAATATCAACAAGCAAACAAATTCAACTACACACAAGGGCAATTATATGGGTTATCTTTTCAATGGCATTACCAAAATATAAATCAATGCAATGCATTTATACTTTATCGTATCAAGCATCACAACTGCCAAAACAAATAGTACGCAACAAATAATCGTGTCAAGTGTGTTTGTCCAAGTCGAGATATTGTTGATACAAGATGATTTCTGACACAGATCTTCCTCTATACTGACACATGAACCCGAGCCAGCCAACCTTTTCAATCTAGGCATATAATAATAGGCATAGGGCTCTACTACATCATCGTCGTCAAGCAGAATTACTTCTTGCATAATGACTCCAGTGTTTTTTATACGTAGAGTTTTCGGGCTCCATTTACACAATTCAAATAAGGCCCGGTGTCGGTATAGACATGTCTGTTGATTACACAATTGACTCGCGATTTAATTCTGTTCCATCACACCCACCAGGATAATACGGTTCGAAATCATTTGAATCATGTAGTTCGTCAAATCTCATGTTGTGCAGCGTGGTTTCACCTGCAGACACAAAAATATTAAATATTTGTGAAAAAATATAGCATAAAATACATATTCAAACTGGCGACGTATTAAACCAGAGGTGTAAATATTTGTCAAATCAGTCAATACCCTTGCCCCACCGATGTCCCGATTGACAAGAACTGACAGTTTATCATTATTCAGATCCACATTTTTTGTCCTTCGCATTGCATCGCTCATCTTCGCTGCCGCTCCCTCGTTAGAAAAGTGAATATCCCACTGCCTATACTAGTACAAACCCCACACACCCACCCTCGTTCCACCCACATATGCACTTTAAGGAGGAAGAATGATAGATGAATTGGAAGAAGAATAAGAACAAAACGAAGACGAGGAAGAAGACAAAGACGAAGAGAACAAGAAGAAGATGATAAATGATAAAAGAAGCAGTAGGATTTTGATATAAAACACCATAGATGGACTAATTGCGATCACTGCATATTGCCAAATAATAAACCGTTTGTATGAATCCCTTTGTATTATTCTGACTACAGAGGGCGTGGTTATCGATTTACCTTGGTCACTACTTGGCCTATTGCATAAAGCACTAATTGCACTAATCTGTTATTCGGCATTATGCATATCACGACGATAATTATTATTGGGAACATTTTACCTGCAGGTAGGTAACCGGACCGTTTATCCCATGGAAAGCCTTGAAATGTTGGACTTATTGGTAGATAGCTCCATAATTTCGATCTCCGTATGTAGTCCATACCAAAGGGAAGATCATAACCCTTGATAGAGCTCAAATTAGGATCATCTTCATCGGGGGGTGCAAGCCATTTCAACATACCACGCTCCTCCATAGTTCCTGGAAGAGGTGAAATTGACATTACTTTATCATTGTCTCAAACAAGGCTGAATCTGAGGTTGATAATCTTGTTAATATGACTCCTATTGCTAGAGTTTAATAAGATAACCATGTACAGTCATGTAGTTTCTACAGGAAGTGCCCTTCGCCAGCTGCGAGGTATTTGGTTGTCAAATGTTGACAGTCTTGGGTTATGCTACATAAATGAGGCATTACCATCAATTGGACTGCAACATGCGGTGAAATATGGCGTATACTCTAAGGCCCTCATAATTTTATGCTGTGATGGGATATGATTTTTTTGACCCAAAAGGCGAAACCAGTCAAAAGATAAAAGCTGCCCCTACTTTTTAAGAATCTATTTCAGGATTTGAGAAATGCAATAATATTTCAAAATGGCGTCCCCAATACTGCCTGCCCATACCTCCGTTGCTAAGACTGATTTTGTTGAATCCGTCTTCGAAACCAATATGAGAGAATGGATATTAACTTTAAAACAAATGTGTCAGGTTTCGACTGATAAAGAAAGAAGTAAAAATGTCCAGTACCTACCAGGAATTGTATTGTCCAAGAAGAAACCCACTATTGCGCCAACAAAAACATCGGTTGTTAACAAAATGGTAATGATAGAGTCGACATCGGCTGAGCCTGTATGAATCACATACCGAGATCTTATAATAACTTGCAAACTACTAGCATTCACGTTATATTAGAGTCAGTAGTGTCATTAATACTGGTATTGACGGCAAGAGAGAAATATTATGCATATTATACAAGTTTAAAATTTGAATTGTTAAGCAGCAAAAGCAACCGATGCAAAGACACGCTTATAAGTTAGTAAACACAAAGTTTTAAGTTTGAAACGATTAATTGCAAAAAGAGAACAAACCATTAAGAATGGTCGTGCAAAGGACTACTAACAATCATGACTACTGAGGAAGATGCGAATCAGGTTGAAGATTTGTGTTGCCGTAATTTACCGTATAGCCTTTTCACCAGACACAAAACGTAACGCAAAGTTGTAAAAATTGTAAAATATCTGAATAAAAGTCTTACACGACTCTAGTAAGCTTATGCGACAAACATGCGAGAAGCCAAAGTTAAAAATATACCAACAACAATCTGGTACTTTTCTTAATGTACTTGCTATAACACCCATATCAGATACGCATAATCCCACTATGAAATTATTTACCAACTAGTACTACCCATTGACTAACTTTATTTGAGCTGTGTGAAACAGTATATGAAAGCCTTTATAATCAGACTTGTAAGGTGTAATATAAGATAATCGATTACCTGTTTGAATCGCTCCAGGATGACCTCTCAACCACAGAGGAATACCAAAGCCACAAGTCAGTGAAAAACCAGTCACAAGTAAATTCCGAGTACTATTCATGTTTACAAATTGAAGATTAGACAGACCTATTGAAACCACCATAGCTAAAACAGGAAGAAACTCAAATTTGTTGCGTGGACTATTAGTATTGTTATTGCCAATAAGGAATAAAACAAGTCACTCGAGTCTAGTCACGTCAATTTGCAGTCGAGTCGTGATCAAATCGTTATAGGTTTGACATTTACTAAGTCGAGGACAATTTCCATTATTATTGAGTACCCCAACAGAGGGAGGTGATTGGCCGTTTTTGTATGCCTGCCGATTTGGGAGGTATCCTGGCTGTTAAAATGGATATACTGCTTGTAAAATAGGCAGAACTGGGCTGTCAAAATTCTGCATAGTGTGTATGGGTGTGTGCATTGTTAACAGTACACGTATAATCATAGCAGAAGAGAACAAAATGACAATAATGAGCAAACTACTTACATCCCCCAACAAGAAGTGCACCACCAATGATCGGATGAGGTATTGTGGCAAAAAGAGCTCCTATTTTCGCGAAAACCGCCAATAATATCATCACTACTCCCGCCGCTTGAGCTATTATTCGACTAGCAACCTGAAGAGTGTAAGTAAGTTTTCTCTTTTCAGAACTGATTGTTTTTTATCATTACCATTTTTAATATAGACTAAATACAATGCAGTTATGATCAGCGTACATTGTCCCGTGGAGCCGTATAAAGCCTTAAGACTGGTAGCATCAAAAGCACCATTACTTTAAAGATGCCCTAAACAAAATGCCATATTTACGTGAAAAAGATATTTTAGGAAGGTTACTTTCAGGAAAGCGGGACTGAATAAGGTCATCAAATGTAATTGACCTCACATAATGGGTCACATACTGCTCCTAGCTGTAACAGCAATGGTTAGAACTTTAACTTTATTTTGTACCAACCCTAGTAAGACCGATATTTCCAACACAATCACTGTAGGAAGTCACTCCAATCCCTGTTCCCCATGCACCAGCGCAAATACAGGCAATGCCTTCCCTCGGAATACCCCTATTTATGGCATGGTGTGGGGCTTCGGTGCCGAAGATATTCGTGCGCAAGCGTAATAATCGCCTATAGATTCTAGAATGGAAGCCACTACACCAGCAATGATGCCAAAAACTGTCCCTGCTGTTACAGTAGGTGTTCCCCATTGACCTTGAAAAAATTAATTATGGCAAACTGATTTTAATGCATTTTCATTTGGTCAAAATCGATACTACTACTGAACCTTATTTATACATGAGCCCATGGTTCTTTCGGTGACAAATCTCGCGGGACGTCCAAGATGCAATCTTAGACGTCCAAGATGCAATCTTAGGCGTCCAAGATGCAATCTTGGGCGTGTAAGAATTTCGCGGTACACTTAAATCAACGAATCACGGGGCCAGAAATCCTAAACAGCCACTCGTCTTAAGCAAATTCAATTATATTGACCAATGAAATCTTACACGCATAATAGTTTACACACCCAAGATTTTCTAATGCCTTCAAATAACACAGCAGCTGAGTCGATAAAGCGTCCTTCGTACATTTTGGTCGAATCACAATATCGTCCAACACTATCAGTCACGGTGAATGGTCAATCTTAGACGTCCAAGAAATCTTAGGCGGGTAAAATCTTAGGCGTGTAAGATTTAATTGGCCAGTATTAGAATACGCTTAAGATGATTGGCTGTTTGTGATTTCTGGCTCTGTGATTCGTCGATCTACCGCGAAATTCTTAGACGCCCATGATTTCATCTTGGACGTCCAAGGTTTGGTGTATTATGTTAGGCGTCTTTTGAAAGTATCTGCCATCCATAAGACATGCTGCATTACACGCAGTTAATGGATGCACGGTAACAGATAATTATGCATATACTTAGTACAAAAGCAAGTTCCTTGCAGCAATGTTTTTATTTTGTTGTCATACATTTCAAACCTAAAATTGAAGGCAGTTTTATATAATTATGAATATCTGGTTAGTATTCTTTTGAAATTCATCACAATATTCACTGATAATATACGACCTTCACTATTGTCATTGTTTATGTCATAGAATAGTTTTTCTGTGTGTAAAAGGGTCGGGTATCATCCAAATCTAATCAAAGTAATACCTTGAACTATACACATACCTGGGTATGGAAATAAGAACCACGGTGTAGAATGGATGCCGTCAACTTTGGTATCAGTACGGGCGCCATAGCCAGGTTCAGACGGATCATCGGGAAATACGTCAGCTACCGTAAGTATCACAGAAAATATCCATGCAGTCAGGATTGCAGTAATTATCTGTGGTAACATTTAGTTTTGAAATGAAAAGTTACCTTTATGAAGCTATTAGACTTAAGATGGCAATAATTGGTTATTGAGGATCATTTGTCCCACACTCTGCAGGCATTTGGGCGGACGGTTACGTTAACAGCTATCTTGGCGCCAACCCATCAACAGCAGCAACGTTACCTTAAGATTCATGTGGTTAATGCCTACTCCCTATTCCAGAAAAATATAGCATTAATGTTGTAGGATTCAAAAAAAAAATATTATCAAGTTCTGCAAAATGAAACATAGCTCAATCCTAATCATTCGTTTAGTACTAACTGGAGATAAAAGAAATAGTTCACTATTTTACTAATTTCTTGAAAAAAAGAGCTAAAAACATGAGGAAAGAACATGTATGTAAAAACATGTATTTTTGCGTACTGGGCCATCACAGAATTCAATCACATAACTTTTTTTATGTGGAGCATATCTATACTTTGATCAGCTCGAAATCAGCGGGAATTATTACGCTTTTACTACGCCGAAAAGTAGACCCACGTTTAATGTGATATAGTTGGTTGACCTGGCCTGTTAAATAAAGTCGAGAAAGTATACGACTTCAATTAAAAATTTGTGATGCTTCTGGCGAGATGTCACAAGGCAATTCTCAAAATAAGTTAACCATTTCATTTATAACGATTATATCACTAACTTACTGGAAACAATTTGAATATTGGTGCCTTGCCGATGTATATTCTCTTGGATGAATTATATGCAGGAATAGGTATATCAAAAGGAGCCAGATACTGCGAAAACAAAATCACCAAACCACCTGTCCTGGAACAGTCATGGAAACAAAATATTTCATATATATAATAAGCATGTCTCCTATATTTGCTTTTTCTTTTTTAGTGAGAATGGGCTGTTAGTATCGGAGGCGCTATATATAAAGTAATGTAATGTAGACATTGTATGAGTCGGAAGAGGATAGAATTACATGTCTTAGCTAGCCACCCGTCTGTATTCCCGTCAGTTTAGACGGGGAGTTTGCTCCTGGGACGGGCAAAATTAACAGATGCTACATTATAATCGTAGGTATTGATTTTGTTCTGTGTTCGATTGAATGCGCAGCCTAGAGCGTCTTTCTATAAGCTTCTATATTGGAATTAAATTTCGTCATAAAATAAATGTCTTCATTGAATGCGTGTATATTTTACGTGATTTTTTAGCATCTACAGTGCGGAGCTCGGGACAAATCTGGTGGTGTGAAATTATTATGCGTCACCCCTTCTGTATGATATTCCACGGTTTAGCAGTAATTAAAATAAAATATTAATTTTCAAAGATAGATAATTGAGCATTCAAATAACAATTGCTTATGTAAAGCAGCCATGAATCTTAAAATGTTGAGTCTACGTGATTTCCCGAACATGGGTTTAAACCTGTGATGTGACCAAGCGCACTTTACTAATTTTTGGTTAATCTGGTGCAGTATTGGGTCAATACTTTTCGTTATAAATCAATCATTCATGCCAGTTGTCAAGTACCAGTATGTTTGTGTAGATTGATAATTTTTATAATACGAGGACACGCACACAAGCAAATAGTGGTTATATATGGCGCCATGTGGAAGATCTGGTCCAAGGTTGCCCTGACTTCAAATACTGTCTGCATATCATAATCGTCATGAATATGTCGGTGACCGGAGTCAATTTTTATGACCCCCCTTATTTCTAACATATAAGGCATAATGTTATAATTGCCGAAGACTACCAGTTTCACTCTCATTGAACAGATAAAATTCACTTAACCAACGGCGGCTTTTTATCAACAGCTATCAACCTCATAAACATAATCAAGGGGTCGATATAGTCCGATCGATAGCTTGTCTAGCTCGCAAATCACCGGAATATGTGTTAGGTTCGCGTTGCTAAAGCACAACCGTCACTTTACTGTCATCCCTGGTAGCAATTGAATACATGAATACAAAAGCCACCTAAGTCCATGCGAAGTTATTTTGAAAGAAAAACCTGTGTATCATTTTAATTCCTTCAGTTAGATTTACCTGGTCCATACGGTAAGTTTACGTGCAAATGAGTGGATTAACCTGTATTAGGTATGACGATTAGCATTTCAGGGACTTCGTGGGGTTCATTTTAAATTTTGGACTTAGGTGGTTTTTGAATCATACACAAAGACAACAATGTTACAATGAGATTACCACTAGTAAGATAATACAAAATAAAGCACACAGGTATGTATAATGTTGATAAGCATTCTGCCATGTAATATAAACCACACACTTTCCTTTATTAAACCCATTTTTTGTTCAAAAGTCATTCTCCAGCAATGAATGTGTTACAAGTGGACTTTTATACATACTGGATTTCAATCAATGTGTTACAAGACTCAAATCATGGAATTGGGTGATTCTTTCATACATGCTATTTTTCACATGCCCAATACACAGAGGATGAATTTGAGTTCTTTCATGCATATAACAGGCCTATGTATAGCAACAATTTCCCATGCTTAACTCAATTTGGCTAAAGTATGGACTTAGGTGGCTTTTGTATTCATATATTCAATTTCAAGTTCTACTTTGTGAGTACTATAATGGCCAATACGTACATGGCTGCTATTCCCCAATGAACACCAGAGAGATCGACAGATAATGGAGCAACTGCAAAACCAAGAAGTGTGACTGATGGTGTGATGGTCAACGGTCCAACAAATCGTAAAAGAAGTCCTATACACCCTGTAAAACCAATTATGACTTGCACACAGGAACCCACTAGAATAGCACCTGAAAGCTAAGTAAACATAGAGAAGACCGGGAGAGAAAAAACATGGGAATACGTTAAGGATTCCACTCGGATAAAGGACCGACCGTTATTTACGGCAAGGGGGGAATGGGCGTTTTGGAAAAATATCGACACAAAAATCGCGTTCCCCCCTCGCGTCCGCTCAAAATGTTCAGATTCCCCCCTTGTTTTCACGAATTTCTCCATTTAAAACTTGACATTCCCCCCTCCTGGTTCAACAAAAAAATTCGCATTCCACCCTCAAGACCCCCCCCAAAATATTTCGGGTTCCCCCCTTAAAATGCCCATTCCTCCCTGTCGTAAGTAACGATCGCTCCCTAAATTTCTCCAATAGCTGTGAGATAAAATTCTCTAACTTAAGACTTTATTCTAGAATACAATGCAGAGAACACATTTAATCTTTAACCAAAGCAGCCAGCGCACATGAATGTTGAACAAAAAACCCACAGTGCATCTGGCTAGATTGAAACCGGCAAGCTTTGTAATAATCTAACGACTCTCTACCAACTGAACAACAGAGAAGAAGAGCGGAAAATCTACGAGGTTGAGGTTCGAATGATGTTTGTCACATTCTAAAGGACGGTATCAGAACCGGGTATTTATAGCAAATACACGAAGTCACATAGGGATGAAATTATTATACTTAGTTCTCTGTGTCAACCCAAAGTCCAAAACTAATTATATTAATTTCAATACTTTCAACTACCCTAGTACATGTATGTTAATGACGTTGCTTAATACCTGACCCAAAATTGAGAGTCAAGTCCAGGTTTGAAAAAAAAGGGCAAAATCGGTGTAAGTCTTGACTGCGTAGAAATCTAAGTTACAACCAACCTAAGACAGGCAGTGGCGTCCGCTGGTTTTCAAAATTTGGAGGCCACTGGTCTCGATTCCCCCGACTCTCATTCCCCCTAATAATAATAATAATCATGATAATAGTAATAGTAATAGTAATAATAATAATAATAATAATAATAATAATAATAATAATAATAATAATAATAATAATAATAATAATAATAATAATAATAATAATAATAATAATAATAATAATAAATAATAATAATAATAATAATTTCTACCTCTAACAATCGACTCCTCCACTCATTATCTACAATATCCATCTGCTCTTTGGTCATGTTGGTAGAGTTTCCTGTAATGGTTGTATAGGTGGTTAATTAAGAAATATGCATTTAAGAAACGACCGGTGGGGAAGAATCTCTCTTGGATATAGTGCCTAATACTCTGGTCACAAAGCTACTTTAAATTGTTGCTTATCTTCGGAGCTCCTCGGCATGCTTACGAATATCTCTGAACAGTGGCGTAGCAGGAGTTTGGAACCGAGGGGGCACAACTTGTAAATGTACCGACGGAAATATTTTTTGCCGACGGAAGTTGTGATTTGTTTTTGCATGGTTTTAAAAAGTGAAGAGCAAAAAAAAAAAAAAAAGAAAAAAAAGGATTATAAGCGGTACAAACATCGCCTTTTTTTAGCGAGTGTATATAACCATATTTATTGCGTTTGATCATAATTTGGTTTAATTCATTGTGTTTATTATTGACAACATAATCCCCACTATTTTGTTTCCAAACCACGAAGAATACATGGATTTGTGTACAAAAGAATATATATCTAGATTCTAAAAAGAAACGACAGGTAACCCACTTTAGCCGTAAGCCAAATAATTAAGGTACCAGTTACGTATATCCTAAAAAACGGCAGATCTGTCATAATTGGAACCAACAGCTAATAGCTGCATCTTTTAGCTCGAATTTAAGACCTCATTTGTTGAAATTGTTGAAGAAAAAAAGACACGACGATCCAAAAACCCAAAGAAGATGCAAATGAAAAAGTTGCAGTTTGCCACATTGCATGCCCTATTGATTTGTACACAAAGCGTTCGCGAACAAGAGAAGTAGCGCCGTGCTTTCATTAATTAGCATGAAAAACTAGCGTCGTGCTTTCATTGATTAGGCCTAAAACACAAAAGTGCAACTTTTTATATCGTATCTTCATTAGGTTTTGGATCACCGTTTCTTTAATTCTCAACCAATTTCAACAAGGTCTTAAATCAGAGCTAAAGAGTACAGGTATCGGTTGCTTGTTTTAATTTTGACACATTTGTCATTATTTAGGATATGCAGGAGTGAACACAACTGGTACCTTAATTCTTTTGCTTACTGTAGTTGGGGTTGTGAGCAATAGATTTGGTCGGGAACCTGGAATTGGAGGATAGTTGCAATTTTTTTACTTTTACTTACTTTTCTTGATTATTGTTATATCAAACATTTAAAAATCGTTTTCATGACCTAACCCGACATTTAGATGTTATTAAAAAGTTTTGACCAAAACCAAAACGCGTTTATAGCATATGGTTTTAAACAACATTTTACCTATGTATCACTGAGAAAGTTGTAATTTTATGTCTATATAATTTATTTCCCGAGGTATGTGTTACATTTGTTTATTTTAGCGACATTTCGACTCAGTGACTACATTTCAACCGTAAAGAACTATGTAACAAATATACGTAGACTTAAGCGCGCTTCAGACTCCGTATTGTACGTACAATATTGTATGTACAATACTTTTCGTGACGTCAAAAAGTATTACACGTGCAATAAAAAGTATGTACCGGGAAAATATATATTTTGCTACAATCACTACAATCATAGGTTGCTTAATTGATACGGAGTTGCCAAATTTCTAAGAGTTCTAAATTTAGTGAGTGCACGGAATGATGAACATCTTTTAATGTCTTCTTGTATTCAACCATGGTAGGTATCATAATACCTACCATGATTCAACTAATACTTGAATTATTATATAATCAATGGGCACCTTTTTAAAGTTAATAATACGTCGTATTAATACTAATATTAATAATATTAAAATTGTAATAATAATATAAATGGCACATTCAGATCTTATTTTTTTATTTATAGATTTATCTATTTAGGCCTATTTATTTATTTATTTATTATTTATTTATTTATTTATTTATTTATTTATTTATTTATTTATTTATTTATTTATTTATTTATTTATTGATTGATTGATTGATAACTGATTGATTAATTGATTTAGAGATTCATTTATACTGATATTTAGTCATATATTGATTTAGAAAGTTTAAAAGTATTATTTGTAGGCCTTTGTATTTATTCTGGTTCTGATTTTATTGATACTGATATTTTTGTTAATTTTTAAAGTTTTGGCATAGCATTCGTTACATTATAACACGCTGTGTTATGAATTTGCAACACCTTTTTACATATTGATATCGTTGAAGCATGTTATGATAGGCCTACTTATGATCATCACAATACATCCATAAACGTGTTAATGCAGTAACCGTAGCGTTAGGGGCACGGAAGCCCCCCATTGATCTGAAATATTAGAAAATCCCATAGGAAAACTGCCGAAAACGGCTTGTGCCCTCCCCCTCATCAGAACCGGATGCAACGCCTTCTATACTTTTTCATTCATTAATTATAGGCGTATTAATAGTAATGCGTTGAGTTTTTAAAAGTAATATCCGCCTTTTTTCTTTCTTTTTTTGAAATGACATACGGTTGTTACAAAACAAATCAGCATGGAAAACATTTTTTTTCGTCAGAGGCAGATATTTGGCCTATTCAGTGTCATAAAGCTACAAAATAGACGATCTTTTAAAATCATTTTTAAATGGCTATTTATTTTTCAACCTTATTGTTTGTATTTGTAATGTTCACACAATCTGAACATGTGCTTGTAGGACAACGATTTTGAATTAAACATGTCAATTGTGATATTTTAATTCCCCTAGAACACCACAGTTAAGCGACCAAAATTGTAAGTGGGTTGTCTTTTATGTAACCTCATTATTTCGCTAAAATTACTCGAAAACCCTCCTAAGAGTTGTTGTTACTAATAAACATTTCATAATTTTGGGCAAAGGATAGCCAAATAGTTGACCGAAATCGTATATTTGCACCAATATTTGACTGAAATCGTATATTAACATTACCGCCCCTTCGTGGCTTTATTGCAAGCCAAAGTGTGAAAAGAGATTACTTGAAATATATATTTCAGAGTTGAAAGAGTTTCAGCCCTACGAATATATTTCTGAAATATGTCTCTCTGATTGGTTGATGGTCAAGAGGACTACGGCATCCTCAAAGCCTCTTGCTGTAATTCTCTAATCGATATCTATTATAGAACCGATCTTCTGAAATCCATACAACCGTGTCAAATGAAATAGTCTCGAATCATAATTTGTGCACGATACAACGTTGATACGTCAGATTTCGGAATTTTATTAAAAATAGGCATAAATCACATTGAACAGGTTGAATGCTGGCAAAAGTAGATAAAATAACTATGGGTCGAATTTACATTAATCAGTGTCCTGGGGCCAGGATAACATTTAGGACTCCTTCGAATTCTAAAACAATACTTCGCCAAATGTCCTTGCTTTCATTTTCTCATTTAATTTGTTTTAATTTTAATTAATTTCTTTATCCACTGGCTCTCTGGTAAATCCGGTATTGCCAAATATTTCTTGTCCATTACCCGTGTTAATCTATTTAATTATTAAAATGAACCATCTATTAAATTCCTATAATACAATAGGCCTAGTGTATTTGATAACAAATTTGTTTTTATTTTTGATTGGAATTTGGGTTCCATTACACGATTTCATAATAAGATGTTTGGGCATGGCGGAATATATGATTAAAAATAGACATACTCTTAGGCCCCCTTTTTTAATGTTTGTAGGCCTACATTATTGATATCAATATTTATGTACAAAATGCAAAAGAATGTATATATATTTGATTGTTTTGTAAACATTAAATTTGATGTTTACTCATAATTATGTCTGGAAAGTCAGGGAAAAACTAAGGAGTATCGGTATTTAGTTTCCTGGGAAAGTGGATCAGATGAGCAGTGAGTAAAAACATTTGCCCTAAATCTTTATTTGATTTTTATTGTTTTATGAATTTATTAGGGCTACTGGTAAAGTGCAGAAAAAACCTCCAAACGCACTCTGGGATTTTTCATCAGCAGCAGTAGAAATTTCTCTTGCATAGATTTTCTAGTGACCTCGCTTGGATTTAGCAAACAATGAACCGTCAGGGTTATAGCGCGTTATTTAATCTGATTCAACTCGTCGTGGCACGTATATTTATTGCACGTGTAATACTTTTTGACGTCACGAAAAGTATTGTACATACAATATTGTACGTACAATACGGAGTCTGAAGCTAGCCTTACACAGTCTTTTCCATTTTAAAAATGTTACGTCATTGTTATTGCACAGTGTTTTTGGTATGGTATAGGCTGTGAAATTGCTCAATGATGACAAGCGAGTCAAGGTTCAGAATTTCATTAGGCAGTGTGAGAGAATCAGGACCAACAAAAGAATTGCAATACTAGTGATTTAAGTCAATGTTAATATAACGATTACACATTTTTGGATATTGTTTACCAATGCCCTAAAATGATTCTCATAAAGCAAATTTAATGTTGATGACTGATCATGCTGATAGCTACTGGGAATTGAAGTTGCATAAGCCGAGAAGTTAAAAAAGTAACAAATACAACCATTTTACATGTTTTGAATAACATTTTTAACAATTATATATTTTGGGTTATTTTTGGTTATTTTGGGGCCAAAAAGAATTTTGTAAACATTTTAATGTCATTTGTCGACTGGTATCTAGACAATTAGTCTCCTTCGCAGCCAGTTTGGTTACGCTCCTCCACACAAACAGTCTGCCAATGATGACGAACTGGTCCTTTTGACTGGCTAACGGTTTTTGACGACGTCATCCAGCTTGACGTCAAACAAAGCTTTCAATTGGTCGATCGGCTAGACGGCTACTTAATTATTCATGAGCAATTTTGACCCGCCATCTCGCCAGTGGACTGAGGTCAATCAAGTTCCCGTATGTACAGCTCTTCGGCTACATACGTGTAGCCAATCAGAAACGGCGTTATAAGTGGCCATTGGCAGATTGTTTGTGTGGAGGGAGCGGAACCAAACTGGCTGCCGTGGAGACTACTAGACAATATGATTGTATTATCATTTTCTCAATTTTTGGTCAATTTGAGCAGTTTTTGGTCATAGTTTATATTTCTCAATGCTAACAAACTAGCCAAAGCGCTAAACTCACCAGGTAACGCCAGTGAGTCAGAAACAAATTGCAACTAAATTAATAAGAAACTATATTTCATCGCCATTTTAGTACATATTTTTTGGTACCTTTGACCAAATTTTGGCTCTAAAATGAGTTTCCTAAGCACTTTACTGCTATTTGATGCTTGATATCGACTTGGAGTAGAAAAGTCGTGCACTTATTAGAAACCAATTACCATTTTCTCAATTTTGGGTCAATTTCAGCCATTGTATGTAGTCGTATTTTAAATCGCTCAATGATGACTCAAAGTGGCATCAGTCGGATTTTATGTCAGGACATGTCAGAGAATCAGAAACAGCTAAAAATTGTAACTATATTCCAATACCACGTTCACCTCAAATATACCCCGACCATGGGGTTGGAAAAATGTCTTGACGTGCAGTGAATCCTGCACCTTTTCACGACATAATAAATTTATTGTACAAATGCGCACTAAGCGTGCGAATATTTTGCTATATTGAAATTTAATTGGTGAAATATGGTGGAAAATGGAATAATTCGCGTGAAGAGCGCAAAATGGGCACTTTTTAGGATAAAAATGACCAAATGAGGTTAATTTGGACAGAAACCCACATACAGGCGTTACGGAACATGGGGATGATTGAATGGATCATTCCCCCTTATCAAACATTTGGTAGATTCATCACTCCACCCCAAGAGATCTTTGCCTATGCCCCTTTGTTGCGATCGCCTGGAGTTGGAGCACTCAACCTCATTTACCACGCACATTGACAAATGGAAAGTTGTCAAAAGTTGACAGCACGGATTTGTAATTCTCGCTGCACGGATTTTTAATCTCACTGCACAAATGTGCCAGGAGGTGCGTCAAAATAGCGCCAAACTTACATTAGGACAAACTTACAGAGAATGGCATGAATATATTATAGCGATATGTACATACCTAGCACTACGGCTGGACATGGTCCCTTTAAGTCTAAAATTGCAAAAACTGCCACAAAAAATGCTCCTTGACCCTGAATTATTGATAATCTGTACAGGTAAATAAAATGCATTGATTACCTGTTACGCTAGCAATTTTTTGCATCGAAAAATTTCAGTACTGAAATTGTATAGGCCTACAAATATTGAACGTTTATTAATATAATCACTGATAATGGTGCTAATTGAAAACTTCCATGAGATGAATGGAACATTTGATTTCATAGTTCACCGAATGAAATGCCGTGTTTTAAAATCTCCCCCATGTTAAATTCATTTTAATTTAATACCTGCATCCAAATGTGGACTGTAGAAGAGTTCCGATTCCACAAACCATGAATCCTGAACACATCAAGCGCCCCATGAGGACTGTGTCAAAGGACATACACATCTTAACCCCAACTATTATTGATATTGATACGATGCCGCCAAAACTTGCTAAAAATTGCTGATGGATAAAAGGAAAAGCATGTACGGTAAGTGTAATGTAATCATAACATAATGCGTTGATGTCCGCTAAACATGGACGCACCTCTGAGCTCGAATCGCCACGATTAGCTATTATAGCTATTCATAACCAATAGCATCAGTTATGTTCAGGTTTTGTACGAGATTGCAATAGGAGGTATAAATATGTTACATTGCTACCAAATTAACATTTCAAATTACAATCTTGTCCCGAAACTAAATTCCACTTCAAAATGCCATACATTTATTTCTCACCTGGAATCCAAACAAAATAGTAGCATACCACGGCGGCACATCTTCCAGTCCATATACCACTTGTCGTTTGTCATTTTTGTGGTCCTCACTCTCTCCTTGTAATTTCCGTTCGGCATTACTGACTGATCCTTCTGGACACGTCTCTACATCATCACATTTCACATAACGTCTTTGTAAAAACGCGCGGTTCTTTTCCTCCATATTCAGGATAATACTATTTTCTACACAACACTTCTAAAAATTAAGTTGTCAATGTCGCCGAAGACTCGAATCAATTTGACTTCATGTTGAGGTTCAACAATTCGATAACAATGTATTTATGATTGAACAATTCCCCAGGATTTGTGAGATTTATGTGTGACCGGTCGACCGGGGACAGCGAATATTCTTTCAATACACGTTGCAATTTTTTATGCTTGATCTACTTCTGCTAGATTTAGACATTGTACTTGATTCTCAGTACTGATAATGGGAACAAACCTTGATATTTATACACGGTGTCCCACAGTTTAATATTTTTAGCTATGAATATCATTGCTATTTGTTAAATAGTTTGTTACTCTAAGTTACATTTAGCTTAATTACTTACTGAATTACTGAATATTTTGTTACGGCAGAATATTTTGTACAAATAGTAGATACTAATTTTGGCCGAAACAATCAGTTTTGATCTGTTCTCACGATATGTTCTAACTACAACTAAAGAGTAAATATCTATACATTGTCATGTTTACGAAGCAATTTTTGTATGGAATAAATTATTATAGTCCAGTTTGAGTGTCCTAATAATATTGTTTTTGTTGGCGGCAGGTTTGAATATAATTATTGTGGTGCGAGGTTCATCTAGTTCGCCATTTGAAATAATGGCAGGGAACAGGGAACTTACTATTACTATAGAAAAATTATCAAATTCGTGGACATCATGGAACATACTCTTTGCGTGGCTGTGCGTAGTAAGCAGTTGTACGCAGATAGCCTCGCTAATATGGACGCGTAGAGTAGCGTTGTACGCGCGTGTAGTTAGTATGATTAGTCGCGGAGTAACAAGCGTAGTTGAATGTTCCACGATGTCCACGAATTTAATATTTTTTCTATAGGAATGCTATAAACATTAGGGAAGGGTGAGATAAAATAGGTCATGTGGGTGGAAATAATGGCGAATAATTCGATCTTGGGAGTCCTGGGACCAGTTTTTGGTTGATGGCAATCTCAATGCACAGAAATATCTGAACATTAGAATAGAATAGAATAGAAAAGAATAGAATACAAAACAATACAATACAAAGAGCATTTGACCATTTCCAAAAGGCTCAAAGTACTTGTACAAATGGTACAAATAAAAACAGGTTAAGAGGGCACGTAAGCTACATATTTACAGATGAAGAATAATGCAGAAACTGTGAAAGTGTTATCACCAGCTAATACTCCAGTAATAGTCAAGACGAAGATAATCATTGTAAGATCGGAGTTGGCACTGTTGATCCGCAACTTACCCACCAGAATGCTGATTGCTGCCCTACAGAATGGGACTAAGGTGTTAACTTCCTTCAGTATGGTGCTACAGCACACAGAGACAGGATTGTTCAACAGAGACTTCGGCAACTCTTCTTGGGCATATTGTAGGACTTGTATATGATCAGGAGTGACCACCGGAGTGACCGCCATGACCACCGGACCTTAGGGGAAGATGTATGCAGAAGGACCACCCTAGCCCTGTAGACACTGCACTGATACAGCGCATTGTCACTACAGTTGCAAGACTGCGGCGTAGACAATGGTAGAGATTTTACGACTCGGAGGGTTATTGGAAAGTGAAATGTTGATGCGTCTAATGCACATCTCAGTACAACTACACTCCCAACAAGTGATACGTATTTATTAAACCTATAAATGAATTACTCAAATCTACGACTTGAACAACAACAACAACAACAACAACAACAACAACAACAACAAAAATCATCATTCAAAATGAGTAGGTATGATAGCAAAGAAATATTTTTTTCAACTATTTCGAATAAAGCTAGACAGGTTTAATTAAGCTTTTTCCAACTAATATTCCATACAAAATGAAACACGTGCCGTAGTAAAATTACATCTAATTTGGTTAAAATAAATACACAAAAATAAGAATACCCTGTGATAGAGATTGGCAGACGCAGAAATTTAGAAATGCATCATAAATGTTCAGCATTTAGAAATCGAGTCATTAATAATCATTATTATATAATATGAAGCTTCCATCTATACCACTCATGTTTAGTACTGAATGACGTTTAAATCAATATATTCTCGCAACTATTATTTATCTCCGCTTAAGCATGACTTTGATGCCTGTTACTTATGATAAATACAAGTTTGTACCTTTGTCTTTCAAAACAAAACGATTTGGAACGCCTAATTTTGATAGGGTATTTAACCTTTAACATGATACTTTAATAGTATATCAACTCACTCACACGATTACTGTTCCGCAACATGGTATTTAGTCATATTTATAGCGTTTTTTGCCTAAATTGTTCGTTTTCCATACAATTTTGGTACATTTAATCATGCATACCATCCACGCATGCGCATATTTATATTTTTATTGCAACAATCTCTATTTTCCTCACAAGTCACAAAGATCTTCACACCATACCAATTGTCATATTTTTTTGTTTCATTTTGGAGATAATTTTGATTCTTGTTTCTACATTGTGTGCTCGTCTCTCACAATTTTCACACCATTTTTGTTTATCGTTAAGGCCTATTTTTGATTAATTTCAAAGACGGGCCCTTTCCTCACCTGTTAATGGATACATTTTTTCTTCCACAATTATCAAGTGAATATACTCAGATTATCTCGTACCAAAAACTGCTTTGGTACGTACTTCTGCTTCTTTTTATTACACGTTCCATAACAGCAATTCAAATTTCCCGCCAATGTTGACAATTATTGTCAGTGTACATTGTATAACAATGCAAATGCGATTACGTAATTCATAGTACTATAATAATAAATGTTGTGTGTTTTGAAAGACAGAGGTACACACTTGTATTTATCATAAGTAACAGTCATCAAAGTCATGCTTGAGCGGAGATAAATAATAGTTGCGAGAATATATTGACCGTCCCTCGCAAAATCCAATTACATTTTTATGTTTAAACTGTGGTATTATATTCTACGGAATAGAGAGATATTGATTTGAAGTTCAAATTTCGTGGATTAAGTGGATTTCATTGACCCATTCCAAGCCTGAAAAGTGGTAGTCTCATTCTCAGATTACCGTGCAATCAGTCACTATAGTTTAAGTTACACGTAATTATATTGATTTAGTCACTGTTTGCCACTAGTTCAATTCTGGATTCCGGGTACGGGTCCCAGGCCATGAGTACGGGTACGAGTCCTAGTCCATGAGTATCGGTACGGGTCCGAAGCCAAAATAGGGGCCATGAATACGGGCATGGGTACGGGTCCGAAGCCATGGTTACGGGTACGGGTAAGAAAACAGAAATTGGGACTCGACTCGAGTACAGGTACTACAAGTCTGCCAAGTACTTACCTGGAATTGTATTGTCCAAGAAGAAACCTACTATTGCGCCAACAAAAATATCGGTTGTTAACAAAATAGTAATGATAGAGTCGACATCGGCTGAGCCTGTATGAATCACATATCAAGATCTTATAATAACTTGCAAACTACTAGCATATACGTTGTATTAGAGTCAGTAGTTTCATTAACACTGATATCGACGGCAAGAGAGAAAATAAAACTGTATGTGTTATTCAAGTTTTATATTTAAATCATAAAACAGTGAAAAAAGGAAACGTTATTATAATTATAAGATAGTAAACAGAAATTGGTATTAAAGTTGAAACGATTAATTGGAAAAAGATAACAAGCGATTAAGCCTGGTAGTGCAAAGGACTACTAACATATATGTAACTGAGTGAGAAAGTTGCGAATCAGGTTGTAAATTGGTGTGGTGCTGTGACTGCTGTCGTAATTTACTGAAAATCCTTTTCACCAGACACATAACGTATAAGCTGTGAAAGCTGTAAAGTATCGGAATAAATGTCTTACACCACACTAGTTGTTTATGTAACATTATAAGCTGTGAGAAGCGCAAACTTAAAAATATACCAATGACATCTGGTACTATTATAATGTGTTTGCTAACACTAAGAGCTACTAAGTGAGCATAACACCCATATGAGCTGTCAGAAGCGCAAGTTGCAAACTCCCATAAGGAATTATTTACCAACTACGCATTCCCTAACTATTTGTTAACACTTGAGTGAAGCCCACGTGAGCTGTGATAATCAGTATAATCAATCAAATCTTTTACATCAGACTTGTATTAAGGTGTTTGCTAGAGAATCGCTTACCTGTTTGAATCGCTCCAGGATGACCTCTCAGCCACAGAGGAATACCAAAGCCACAAGTCAGTGAAAAACCAGTCACAAGTAAATTCCGAGTACTATTCATGTTTACAAATTGAAGATTAGACAGACCTATTGAAACCACCATAGCTAAAACAGAAAGAAACACAAATGTGTACATTGCCAATTAGGAGAAAAATAAGTCACTGGAGTGTAATCACGTCGAGTTATGATCCAATCATTACAGGACAGACATTTACTAAATCAAGGATAATTTCCATTATTATTGAGCACTCCAACGGATGGAGGTGTTTTCCCATTTTTTGATGCTTACTGATTTGGGAGGTATCCTGACCATTAAAATAGATACTGCTTGTAAAATTGGAGAATATGGTAGCCAATATTCTACATGGTGTGTGTGGGTGTGTGCATTATTAACCGTACATGTACGTACATGGCAGAAAAAAACCCCACAATGATCAAGAGTAGAAAATTACTTACATCCCCCAACAAGAAGTGAACCACCAATGATTGGATGAGGTATTGTGGCAAAAAGAGCTCCTATTTTCGCGAAGACCGCCAAGAATATCATCACTACTCCCGCCGCCTGAGCTATTATTCGACTAGCAACCTAAAAAGTATAAAGTAAGTTTTCACTTTTCAGAATTGGCTGTAATAAAAACGATTACCATTTCTAATTTGTGTACATTTCAGAAAATGTAACACCCAATTTGTTCATCATCTTCATCGCCATCATCAGCAGTGATGAGCATCTTCTTCTTCTCTTAGAGCAATAATGTGCGATTTCATAAAGAATAGGATATTATTTGTCACTGTTCACTAATCACATGATGTCCCTTTTTAATTTAGGTCAAAAAAGCAATCCTGCAAAAAGTAGCAATTGAGAGTGTCGCTGTGCAGCAAATTACACATCAAGTTATACAACACAACTGATATTGAGTTTGTCTCATCTAGTACTATACATTACAGTTATGATCAGTACCGTTGTCCCGTGTAATCGTATAAAGACTTAACACTGGTCATCATTACGTTAAAGATACCCTAAACAAAATGCCATATTTTACCAACATTTTTGACGTGAAAAAATTGGCCATAATATGCGTCCAGCATAATACCTGTTACCAAGTGTCAATATTTGGTGACGGTTTCTTTCAGGAAAGCTGAGCTGAACAAGGTCATCAAATGTAATGGGTCGCATACTGGGGTCGCATACAGACTGCTCCCTGGGCCTCAAGGAAGAACAGATGATTAATTGTGTTTTCAACTGATTGAGTGTCCCAGGTTAAAGAAGAAATAAAACAAACAAACTAACAAACAAAAAGCTATAACAATAATGGTTACTACTTCCGGGTCAAACTTGTGTAATGTTATTTGTACCAACCCTAGTAAGACCGATATTTCCAACGCATTCACTGTAGGAAGTCACTCCAACCCCTATTCCCCATGCCCCAGCTAATATACTGGCAATGCCTTCCATCATGATACCCCTATTGATGGCATGGTGTGGGGGCTTCGGTGCCGAAGATATTCTTGCGCATGCGTAGTAATCTCCTACAGATTCTAGAATGGTACACAATACACCAGCAATGATGCCAAAAACCGTTCCAGCTGTCACGGTAGGTGTTCCCCATTGACCTTGAAAAAATGAATTATGGCAAACTGATTTTAATGCATCTTTCATTTGGCGATAGGTCTACCACTAGTTTACTACTAATACTAGGCATGTCCACTAAAATTGAAATACTTTTAAATTGATTCAGACCTAACATATGGGCGTTTAAATAATCTTAATCGGACGTTTCGTTCCAGAGATATGGCCTTTCGAGTGTCACGGTTTTATATAGGGCTGCTAGAACATGTTTAAAAGGTTAAGTCCAAAAAGGAATACTAACAGAAAGTTCAATATTAAGGTGCTTTTTCTTAATGTATTTATTAACTAGCGTTATCTGGAACATTATACATGTTATATTTGCTTATAACAACATGAAATAAGATCATCCTGAAAATTTCAACGATTTTGTTGACATACAACAAAGAATATAAGACCTCAAAACAAATGGTTTGTTTGGTGGAACCTCAAGTATGACCATAGATGCCTGCCATAGAAAATATCTCCATAGAGGAGCTGAACAATAAGTGCATTATTTCAAATGAATAGCGGTAGTCTTAAACATTGTTCAATCTTTTAAGGTTTATATTTCATCATGACATAAGTTTGGTGACATTAATCACTACCAATTTTGAGAAATTTGCTCCAACTCAAAGGTTATCTTTACTACATTGAGCAATATACTGTGTGTGCATGGAAGCAATGATGGGTAGCATATCTAAAATGCGCATGGTGGTCAGAAGTGCATAATTTGAGATGGGTTTTGGTAGGCTTAAAGATCCATTTCGTTGTGCACCCCAAATGGAATGTGTGTCTGGTTTATGTAGTTTAAATGACACATACCCACCACAAAATGTTCTTTATACCAGTCAATTAGTTGACCACATACACTTATATTTTCTGTCACCACCATGGTTACAAGAAGTATTTACTTGATATTTTCCAGATTTTTACCTGGCTGTTTAAACATTCTTCAATTTCTTAACATCCTGCACATTTTGTCTTCAAAAATAGTTCAATTTTATGAGTATGTAAGTTTGCTTGTCTGAATAAATCCAAATTCAGAGATAATTGCGTTTCAAGACCTGATGCACAGTCACTTCAACCTATTGTAGTTCTCATCTCATTAAATTTTTCTTTAAAAAAAGTTGATTTCATGATAAAGGAAGGTCTTCTATATTTATTGACCAAACAATAATTGACTGTAGGATTGTTGTCACTTTTTGAATTAATATTCACTAATTCCACCACCACCTTCACTACCATGAGATTGTTAATTGAATATTTATATCATAGAAATTAAGGTACCAGTTATGTTCACCCTTATAATCCTAAATATACATGATTTAGACAGATATGTCATAATTGAAACCAGCAGCCAATAGATGCATTTTTTAGTTCGGATTTAAGACCTCATTCGTTGAAATCGTTCAAGTTATAAAGACACGGTGCACCCCTTGGAAGATGCCAATTCAAAAGTTGCAGTGTACTCCATTACATGCCCTATTGATGCCAAACATTCTCAAACAAGAGAACTAATGCCGTGCTTTCAACAGCACATTAAAACTAGCGTCGTGCTTCATTGATTACAACATAAAAGTGGAACTTTTGATTTCGTTCCTTCATTGGGTTTCAGATCTCCGTTTCTATAAAATTATTCTAAACCAATTTTAACAAATGAGGTCTTTGTTTATTTGTTTGTTTGTTTGTTTGTTTGTTTAACCGGTTTAACCGGTTGGTACGGCGGACATACACTTCGGCCCTGATGGGACCAGGCTCAAGCAAAATGCATAAGCCAAGCTTTAAAAGCTTATATAATCATGCTGGCCAATATGAAGAGAAAAGAAAGAAACATGATTAAGGAAAAAGAACGAGGAAAAGAAAGGCCACTCCCAACAAATCAACTGTACAATTTTGCTCTTAGCCCTTGGGTCGAGAAATAAGAAATTGGGTATTCTTATTCCATGCCCCGATACAAAGGCTCAGAGCTGACGGGTACAGGTACATGCTGTATTTGTCTTTGTTTAGGAGGGTTGAACATAACTGGTACCATAACTGCTTACACAGTTCGGTCGGGTATCAAAATCTGATCAAAGCAATACCTTGAACTACACACATACCTGGGTATGGAAATAAGAACCACGGTGTAGAATGTAGGGCGTCAACTTTGGTATCAGTGCGAGCGCTATAGCCAGGTTCAGACGGATCATCGGGAAATACGTCAGCTACCGTAAGTATCACAGAAAATATCCATGTAGTCAGGATTGCAGTAATTATCTGTGGTAACATTTAGTTTGAAATGGAAAGTTACCTTTGTAAACCCAACAAACACAAAAACGTTTTAAAAACGTTTTAAATAAGTTATATTTTGGCTTTTGGTTTAGGTAAAAACGTTTTAATAACATTAAAATGTCGGGTTATATAAAGGTCATGATAACGTTTTAAAACGTTTTGTATGAAAACACACTACAACAATATTTTTAAATGTTTTCAAAAATGTTATTGTAAACTATTTTTACAAACATTTTGCCAAATATTGTGTCAATACTTAAATAACATTATGTTAAAATGTTTGAACCCAGCAAACACAGAAATGTTCTTAAAATATTTTTTTCAAAACCTTTTATTAACATTTAAATGTCGGGTTATATAAAGGTCATGAAAACGTTTTTAAAACGTTATTGAAAATATTTTGGGCAAATATTTTTTCAACCCCAAAATAACATTCTGTTTAGAATGTTTTGTATCAAGTTGTCAAGAATGTTTTTGGAATGTTATTAAAACGTTTTTATACCCTTTATATAACCCGACATTTAAACGTTTTCTGACAACCTTTATAATCTTTGCGAATGATGTCGAAAACGTTTTGTGTTTGCTGGGAAGCTATTAGATTTAAGATGGCAATAATTGGTTATTGAGGATCATTTTGTCTTATACTCTGCAGGCATTTGAAATGTTCTGCCATCACATGCAGCTTCAAACCAGGAGCTATCTTAACGCCAACCTATCAACAGCTATCATCGTTACCTTAAGATTCATGTGGTTAATGCCTACCTTACTCCCCATTCCAGAAAAATACAGCACTAATTTTTTAGGATTAAAAAAATATTATCAAGTTCTGCAAATTAAAACATAGCTCAATCCTAATCATTCATTTAGTATTAACTGGAGATAAAAGAAATAGTTTTTTTGAAATGGAAAGTTACCTTTGTAAAGCTATTAGATTTAAGATGGCAACAATTACAGTCTGTAAGTGGTTATATGTACTGACAGAAATCAAGGCAAACTTGGTGTTATGAGGATCATTTGTCCCATACTCTGCAGGCATTTGGGTTTTGGAATGCACGCCAGCACATGTATATAGCTTTAAAACAAAAGGATTTGAAGAGCTTCAAGCGGACAGTTAATAGCTATTTTGGCGCCAACCCATCAAAGTTTTTTTGATTAAAATATCATATTTCTCCAAATATGAATACTAAAGTAGTAAATAATTTAGGAAAATTACTTGCATTCACATAGGTGCGGGGGGGGGTGTCACTTAACTTAAATTTCATGCGGGTTTTTCCCCCGGAAAGACCCGCCTTTTTAAGATTTTGAAGCTCCAACACACCCCCTAAATTTGACCAAAATAGAGATCCGAAAGACACATTTTGATAATATCTCAGCTCTATAAGAACCATAAAGTGCTCATGTCTAACATTTCTGATTGTTTTCAGCGATTTTCAGCCAGAAAGCCAAGAAAGACTGCTCTTGATTTTGTTTTACTTGTTCACAGCTCCTATAGACTCCCTTTTCCCGGTACGCCGTCAGCTCCCAAAAGCTCCCAAAGATGAACCACCTCAAGACACCTGTAAAGTGTGCTGAGGCTTGTGGATCAACGTCTAGGCGTTGTGCCTGTGCGTAGCGCACTATAAATCACTGCGCTTTATTTATTCCGGGAGAGCATACCCACCAAAATTACATGATGTGCCCCATCCCAAACCCATTTGCCATAGTATCGGTTTACAACATCGGAGTAAGGAGCGATGCAAAATGTTGAGAATTGTTCATGGCGTGCAATACTCATATAGCATACTGGGCCTTCACAGAATTCAATCATATAACTTTAGGAGGATATAAAGTTAAGTTAAATTTTATAACGATATAGGCGTATACACTATTTACTTACTGGAAACAATTTGAATATCGGTGCCTTGCCGATGTATATTCTCTTGGATGAATTGTATGCAGGAATAGGTATATCAAAAGGAGCCAGATACTGCGAAAACAAAATCACCAAACCAGCTGTCCTGGAATTAAAAGTGATGGAAACAAAATATTTCAAGTTTTCAGCTACTAATGAGCATGTGTCTTTTGCGCTAGTAATTTAATACAGACATAGTATGACTCAAAAGTGGATATAATATCACATTAATTTTGTTCTGTGTTGGGTTGAATGCGCATCCTAGAGGACTTCCTAGAGCGTCTTTTTAAAACTTCTATAAGGGATACAATAACATTCGTTATAAAATAAATGTCATTATTTAATTGAAAGCATGTAAATATTGAAGTTTATGTGACTTTTATCATATCAAGTGCCGAGCTCGGGCGAAATCTGGTGGTGTACGTGATTTCCGAACATGGGTTTAAAAGCAGACCTATGTCAACCTGTGACCTAGCGCACTTTAACAATTTTTGGTTAATCTGGCGCAGTACTGGGTCAATACTTTTCTTTATTTAAGATCAATAATTCATTCATGCCGGTATTCAAGGACCAGTAGATTGTGTAGATTGTTTAGATGTTGAAGATCAGGTCCAAGTTTTCGTGATCATAATGGTATTTATAGGGGGCTGTCATTTTCTTTAGAAGGTGGTCATGAATATGTCGTTGATCGGAGTCGATTTTAACACCCCCCATTTTCATGATTTTTGGACAGATACTCGAAAGAAATGTTTCCAAAAAGGTCAAGAAATGTGTGCGGCTGTGCGCTTGGTGGAAAGAAGGTGCCCGGAGACAGATTATAACTGTAAGTTTAACTAATCATGCTAATGCACGGGCAGGGTGCACAAATTATGATCGTAAAAGTGAGGATTGTCCACATTTGTTTAATGGAAAGTATAAAGAATGCGCCCGTAGCCACGCTGGTAAAATTTTAATTGGCACAAGCCCTTAATAATTTTATAACCCCCTATTTTGGTGTAAAAACATGACCTTAAGTATATTCATGAACACCCCCATTCCGAAAAGAAATCCTTACTGTCACCAATTTCCTTTGTATTGTTGACAATAAGTCCTAATTTTGGCATTGCTATTGCAAAAAATGTGTCATTTTTTTAAATATTAAATTAGTAGACTTTCTTTGAAAAACAAATCATTGACTGTCCGCAATTCCTGGTTTTTACCCTGTACTAAAGTTGGCGTTTTCAAGCTTCCAGTTTCACTCTCAATTAACAGGCCAAAGTCACTTAACCAACGGCGCACACCGACATCGCCTGGCTAATAATTATTTGGTGCAGCAGAGACATTAAAATGAATACACGGGATCCATACACGTGAATTGCTATGCACGATTTTGATATCAGACGAAAATCTTCGGATACTGGGTTACAAAATGATGAATATCTCCCGTAAATGAATTTTTCTCAAGAAACCAGATGTGGTCTCATACACTTGAAAATACGTGTTGAACAGATATTATAGTCGTTAGCGTGCGCTTTGAAAATTGGCCGTGCGCTTTGAAGTCAAAGTTTGACCAAAACTCTCAATTTTATATTGCGTTGGTCCTATACAGCGCGCAGCAGGCTATAGCGGCACTCACTCAAGTGGAGAGAGTATAACCATTGACCGCAATGTCGTATACAAGCTTGCTCACAGAGCGAGAAATCAATTACCCCGTCTATACAGTAGCCTTAGTCAAGTCACTTCGCTAATAATATGCATCTCATAAGGTCCGAATAAAATGGTCATAGGTGGCTGTGGATTCAACCTACCATGGCGATTTCTACTATTAAGATATCGGGGCGATGTCACTGTGCGGCGGCTTTATTTATCATTGATCAAGAGCTATCAAGGGATCGATATGACTTACTCATATTCTTATCGATAGCTTGCCTCACTTTCTAGTTCGCAAATTAGCGGAATATGTGTTAGGTTTGCGTTGTAAAAGCACAACCGTGAATTTACTGTCACCCCCTGATAGCATTCTCAAGTTCTAGTACGCACACCTCATGACCAATACATACATTCCTGCTATTCCCCAATGACCGCCAGACAGATCGACGCCCAGTGGAACTATTGCTAAACCAAGAAGTGTGACTGCTGGAGTTATAGTCAACGGTCCCACAAATCGTAAAAGAAGTCCAATACATCCTGTAACACCAATTATGACTTGCACAGTACAACCCAACAGAATAGCACCTGAAAGCTAAACATAGAGAAGACCGGCAGAGAAGAACATGGAATTACTTTGAACACGAAGAAAAATTTCATGCAAGTTTCCCATGTAAGTGAATATTTATATAATATTGAATGGCTTTGAGTGTGATACAAGAATATATTGCACGAGTCGAAGACGAGTGCAATATTTTTCTATCTAGTGCAATATATTCTTGTATCACACGAAAATAAGCCATTCAATATTAGTATTATTATTTATATCAGTAAAATGAATTTAAGCTTACCTAGCTACCGGGTTTAACCAATGTGTATTGTAATGTAAGCTTAGGCCCTACCTTTTGACCTTCTTGTTTTCTGCTCTTTACTCTCCAAAGACAATTTCGGAATAATTATATATAGGTTTATTTGTAGGCCTAGATATGGATTATATTTCCTAAGGTTATCATCATCCAGAATTGTCGCGAATTAAGTTTTTACTTGTTTATACTGTAAGAAATCTGTGAGCCGTTACGGTGTCTGTATTGTTGTGCTGTTGTATCATAACGAGTGTTGGTGCTGTCACCATAGTAACGCGCGACGCGTACGCGATACACGTACAATATTAAAAAAAATATTGTAAAGCATCCGGGTATTTTGCAAATATTGTACAATATACAGTTTTATTGTATCGCTCAAAAGCCTGATATAAATAATAATTCCTCGTATTAAAAATTACACAAGAAATACCCCGGAGAAATACTTAGAAAAACTGTTCTTATTTGTGAAGCGCGCAAAAAATGTCAATTTCAGACTATTTTAGCCCAAAGTGACAACTGTCAGATAAACAAATTCTCTAATTGAAAACCTGAGGTTAAGTTGCTAATATCAAGCAAAATGTTGTTCAATAATACAATATAATACACATTTTAATCCTTATTAAATTAACAAGAGCAGCCAGCGCACATGAACGTTGAAAAAAAACCCCGCAGTGCATCTGACTAGATTGAAACCAGCAAACTTCGTAATAATTGCACGATGCTCTAACCAACTGAGCAACAGAGGTACGCTGAAGAAGAGCGGAAGATTAAAATCTATAAGTATGAGGGTGAGGTTCGAATTATGTTCGTCACATTCCTAGCAGAAGGTATCAGAACTGTATACTAATTTCAATACAATACAGTATCTTTTACCTTACATTATGATGGTGCTTAATACCTGATCAAAAATTGAGAGCCATGTCCAGTTTTGAAAAACAAGGGCCCAAATCGGTAAGGTTTCGACTGCGTAGAAGTCTAAGTTACAACCAACATACAGGGTGTAACAATAAAATTTGTACAATTTTGAAAATAGAATGACACAAGTATGCCGCTTATGTTGTGGTTTGATATTTATATGTCTATCCAGATAATTTCTTTAGCCACCAGCTAAGCTTTGTTTAAATAAAATTGATGGTATAAAAGTGAAGATATGGCCAATTATGTAACCTAGTCTTAAAACCGCTTGGGCCACTTTTGTCTAAACTGTTACAAAAGTGACTGAATAGAGTTGGAACCATGGACGATGCTCTTATGATAGGTAGTTTTAAACAATGGGGTATTCGAAGTGGCAGAAATGATTACATAATAGAATATCTCCTTGAGTTTTTGAAAGTCACAACTAATCACTGACATAACAACCTCATTTACTAGAAATCGTGGCTGCAGCTCAACAACTTCAACCCCAATTCACGTTGGAAGAGCGTATTTTTATGGTTGTGACAATCGGTACATGTAGCACATGGAGTCAATCAGAAACTATAAGATTATTTATAGCTCATTTTCCAAACTCATGTATTCCATCAAGGCATACAATTACATATAACTATGAGAAGTATGTAGAATTTGTTAACAGAAATGCTGGCAAAAGTGGTCGCCTCAGAACAGCTAGAAGCCAAGCTGAACTTTATAATTTCAAAATCCTATTGTTTTGTACTTATGGATGTAAAAACTGTTCTCAGTTTTACCAACGATATCTCAGGGATATGAGAAATTACTTTATTTATATGATAATTTGAAAGAAATTTCCTGACTTCATTTATATATTTTAAAGAAAGATCATATTATCATTAAGTTCATGTTCATTATATGAAGAAACACGACTTATAATTCTTTTGTGTCAGTTCTTTGATGTTTAATGCACGATAAGCATATCTACGCGGTACAAACTTGATGTGCGCAAACATGGCAAAAGTGGCCCAACACGTTTTCTGGACGTTTTAATTAATCGGACATAACTTTTGAATGCAAGCTAGTAAAGAAACCAACTAAACGTCTTCTTTTAGCCAAGATATTACTGATTGTGCCATAACTCTTTTAGTTTTTTCCTGAGAAGTCAAAATCCAATTGTATAAATTTTATTGTTACACCCTGTATAAGACCTCTGTAAGACAGGCAATGGCGTCCACAGGTTTTCAAAAGTAGGGGGTGGTGGAGGTGGGGCATGGGTCTTGATTTCCCAGACTGTTCAAAAAATGTCGACCCGCTTCAATTGCCGTAATAGGTAAACCCAGGTGCATTATCCACGACTGACTGATAAAGGTGGCTCCCCCCTTGCGCACGCCACTGAATACAGGGACAAATATTTCTACTACTAATAAAATATCTACCTCTAGCATTCGACTTCTCCACTCATGATCTGCAATGTCCATTTCCTCTTTGGTAGAGTTTCCTGTAATGGTGTACAAGAAATTCGGGAAAAAGCAACAACAATAAAAACAAAAAGACAGATCAAAAAGGCAAAGAGTGTTCGACCGGCGGTGGGAGAATCTCTCATTGGAAATGTAAACCTCTGGCCCAAAGCTAGTGTACTTTAAATTACCCATGTTACTTCTCCTCGGCATGCTCAAGAAGTATCTCCGATTGATAATTAGTACTCCGATTTATGTACTCCAAATGCTAAGAAATTGTGGAACTAATATGAAGAAAATAAGAACAGTAAAAGCTAGTAAATACCAACAAAGCGACTTCAACAGAAGAAAACAAAAGTCAGGGTCGGGCGTACTTTTGGTTACATACCACTAATAGGCCTGGGCGATACATGGAAATACGACGAGTAACTATTTGTTTGCATGGCATCTGAAAAGACTGCATTAAAATCGCTGAAATTGGTCAAGTTATATATAGCCAAAAAAGTACTTTTTAGCGTTTGATGCTTCAAAATGGTATATTTTCTCTTATTATGACATTTTTGTTGGAATAGTACCAAAGTTCATACGCACGGCTTCGGTTTTTAGTAAATATTCGCCCTACCATATTGTAACAGCTTCGAGGGCGCACTGCCATTTTAAGGTGTTTACGGTTCAGTCCGTTAAAACAAGAAAAGTCTCAGGTTAACCTATGTTGAGTTTTTGATCATTTGGCATTTAAATCATATAGTTTCACCTGATATTAGTGGCATTTAACTGTGAGAGTTCTGAATATGAGAACCCGATATTAGCCATTTTCCCATTGAAACCCGTGTAAGACATAATTAGTGGTATTGAACCTTTCAGGGTCGGTCGGGTTACGCCAATCAAACAATTTTTTAGGCTTTGGTTGCATAACTCCCACTCCCCATCTATGAAATCGATCCGTTTTGATGTGAGAGCCAATTAAGATTATACATTTGAAGGGTTCACTGAATGATGTTTCTAAAATTAAGTGTCTTACCCACTTGGAAACATTGTCAGCTCTAATACTTCACAGGATGAATGAGAAACATTGTGGGCTTTCCACTGATCACAAAATTTCTCTGGTTATGATATAATCAATTTATTGAGCCATAAAATTACCAAAATCTACCACTGCGCTAACTTGCACAGGGACAAACTTACAGCAAATGGCATGGCATATATGTGACGTGTCATGTCAAAAGGAGACACTTTTGGGCAGGTTATCAATTTTATGGTTTTTACATATCTTAAATATATAGATATTTTGCTCCACAATGCCGTTTTCCCCAATGAAATCGGACATTCCTAAGCGAAGATATTGTGTTAGTAAGTTATGGTATTATAAAATTGGAAAATGAGATATCGGCCTTTAAAAATATTATTGACAATGTTGAGAGTTGGAATTACCTAGAAAAATGTTTCAAAAAATACAAGATGCCAGTTATATTCCGGTCTGAAACTATCAGACAATATTTTAAACATTAATAACATCACAAATTCACAACAAACCCAAATTGTGAAAAAATCTCCCCTGGGCAGATTTTTGGCTATTTCTCCATTTGCGATCCTGCCCAAAAGTGTCTCCTTTTGACATGACACGTCGCATATACCGATATGTACCTACCTAACACTACGGCTGGACATGGTCCCTTTAAGTCTAAAATTGCGAAAACTGCCACAAAAATGCTCCTTGACCCTGAATTATAGCTAATCTGTACAGGTGAATAAAAATGTGTTGGTTACCAGGTCCTGGATACGTTAGCATTTTTTTTGCATTGGATATGGAATACGAATGTTTATGAGTATAATGGTGCTTAATGAAAATTTTCATGACATAAATGGAACAGTTCATAGTTCACCGAATGCAATGATGTATTTTTATGTTTTAAAATCTCCCTCATGTTAAATTCATTATACTTTTTAATACCTGCATCCAAATGTGGACTGTAGAAGAGTTCCGATTCCACAAACCATGAATCCTGAACACATCAAGCGCCCCATGAGGATTGTGTCATAGGACATACACATACGAACCCCAACTAGTATTGATATAGATACGATGGCGCCAAAACTTGCGAGAAATTGCTGATGGATGAAAGGAAAAACATATAATTGTAGTCATGTCCCGGGGGGTCACTCCCATTGTGGCCCGTACACCATCCGCGATAATTAACTTTTGAAAACAACCTAAAACCCTTGGATTTAGCCAAGGGTTTTAATCCTTGTTTAGGGCGGGTCATAAATAGGGAAGGTTTTTATTTCAAAATGGCCATGGCCAAAAGGTGTTCCACTTGACCCCACTTGAACAAATATGCACTTTAAAAAATAATTTAAGTGGGTCTTCAGACCCCACCACCACCACCCTTATTCCCCTATATACTGAAATATGCACATTTTGTCAGATATTCAAAGAACAGATACATAATGAGAGGACATGTTGCTTCAAAACGTACATTTTATCCACCCAGAAGCACTTTTCAAACACAAATTAATCATCTACTATAGAAAATAGTCTACAATACTTTTCTCTGAATTTCATAACACTTTGTATGCTAAGATGTCCAATATTCACCATTATCGTATAAATATTACACATACAAAACTTCTATAACAACATAGCCATGACAAAATTAGGTTGATGTATTATTACCAGACTTGCTTAAAAAGGAATTAAATGAATCTGTAGCTGTTTATATGTGACCCATCATGACAAAACGTCATACGTCGCCACTTTTGAAGATACATCCCATAAAAAAAGGAATTTTGACGGGAAAATTTTTATATTTTCATGGACAAAAAATTTAGCAAATATGACAAATGATATTCCACTCATATTAGCGGTTTACTGTTTACCTTCAGGAAATCAAAAGTCTTTTCAACCATTTTTGTGTATATATACTGTACCATATAAATCATATAAACCATATAAATCATCCTTTCAACACGTTTAATGTCACTGGTGATGCAAATTATTGTCACCTGACCCTACACTTGAAAGTCTTTCTTTGATTCAAATACTGGCATTAAGGCACGTGATCGGCAGATTTGACGAATGTAAACATCCCTTGCCTTCTGCCCATATACTTGGCTTCAGACACCAACTTTATCGCTCTTTCCACTGATTGTGTGTGGCATGGATATTTGGGTACATTTAAGTGTGGCATGGATATTTGGGTACATTTAGTGGGACATTTACTATATCTTTAACCTGCTCGTCAGTTAGGTGCTTTGTCAGATGTGGCTCAGTGACAGGCTCTTTGCGCCAATCTATCATTTTGCTGTACGTCAAAATGCTCTGCAACATTGACCGCGTATTTCCGTGCAAAAAGTATCCATCTAACAGCCACTTCACGAATGATTTGAGTGCTGTCAGCTGCCATTGCAAGGAGGAGGTTTTCTGGGTGAGCAGAAAAGGCATTTCTTTGCATTGACCTCTTGGTTATGTTCTTCTCAGTGGTTATCAAGTGTCGCAAAAGTTTTATCATCTAGAAGAAGTTTCTAGGTGCATCTGCGATAGAAGGATTGCTTTTGATTCTAAACCACATATGGGCGTAGAATTTGACAACAATATTTGCCAATCTTGTCAGTCCAACAGAAGGCTCAGGTGTTCTGATATACAAGCATAGAATTCGTTCTGCAGTTGTTAGCCAACGTGAATGATTGAGACCACCTGGTTCATAGAGTAGATCTTCTGGCCAGTTACCTGAGATCACAGCCATACAAAACTTGTATGAGAGTTTTTGATCCCAACTTAGATCTTCAACTACTTCATCAGAAAGAATGGAGAAGTCTGGATTGCGGATTGGTTTGAAATCAACAATGTCCCTTGAAGATAGGTGCTCTTTGAGTTGACTACCGATTTTTCCACCAAATGAGGGATGGTTACATTCGTCAAATCTCCCGATCACGTGCCTTAATTAATGCCAGTATTTGAATCAAAGAAAGACTTTCAAGTGAAGTGTCAGGTGACAATAATTTGCATCACCAGTGACATTAAACGTGTTGAAAGGTAAATATACAAGGATGATTTATAAGGTCCAGTATATACACACAAAAATGGTTGAAAAGACTTTTGATTTCCTGAAGGTAAACAGTAAACCGCTAATATGAGTGGAATATAATTTGTCATATTTGCTAAAATTTTCCCGTCAAAATTCCCTTTTTTTAATGTAATGTTTATTGGGATGTATCTTCAAAAGTGGCGACGTATGACGGGTTTTGTCATGATGGGTCACATATAAACAGCTACAGATTCATTTAATACCTTGTTAAACAAGTCTGGTAATAATACATCAACCTAATTTTGTCATGGCTATGTTATTAGAAGTTACCCAGTTTTGTATGTGTAATATTTATGCGATATTGGTGAATATTGGACATCTTATAGCATACAAAGTGTTATGAAATTCAGAGAAAAGTATTGTATATAGACTGTTTTCTATAGTAGATGATTAATTTGTGTTTGAAAAGAGCTTCTGGGTGGATAAAATGTACGTTTTGAAGCAACATGTCCTCTCATTATGTATCTGTTCTTTGAATATCTGACAAAATGTGCATATTTCAGTATATATGGGAATAAGGGTGGTGGTGGGGTCTGAAGACCCACTTCAATTTTTTTTAAAGTGCATATTTGTTCAAGTGGTGTCCCTAAATTCCATTTCCGCGTATTAGCAATTGCAATTTTGCTACCCTTTTTTCAATATTTCAGTATCGTGCCTACCCACGAAAAACTACCCTTTTTACGCGTTTTTATTATCGCGGATGGTGTACAGGCCACAATGGGAGTGACCCCCCCGGAGTCATGTTGAGTTTACGAACTTTTAAAAATGAATATCACATTTACCATTGTTCAGTCTTCTATTTTTGATTTATTTACGTTTTATGTCCTACAGCATACACACAAAGTGACATCAATAACTTGACGGCGCACTTCTGAGCTCAAATATTTAGATTATTTTTTTTATGGAAATGATGGAGAACATGAAAACAATATCGAGGTTTCAGAACCAGAAAGCCGTAACTCATTATGACTAGCTCTCACAAAATGAGCACAAAGTTGGCTCCTTGCCTTGGTCTTCAAAATCAATATTTCCTCAAAAATGTCTTTTGTTTTCTAATGAATTTTGTCATGGCTAACCCTAACACTGACCCATGCTTTTTGATATCGGAAGTCAAAGAAGATCCGAATTTTTCAAGAAGAAGAAGAATGTTTGACTTGGCACCCCCAGGATTCGAACCTTTGACCCCCCGCATGCCAACCACACGATCGCGGACCGGTAGCTGGACGGGTTACTGCTGCCCGGCCAGCAATTCCGTGAGCATATCACACTTAGGGTGATTGCGTCATCGCAGACCCTGGGATGCATGCATGATCAGAATTTTTCATCGCGGTATTTTGTGGTTTTTACTGCTGTTAGGGTTAGAAGACACTCTAATCTGGAAAAATACATCTTACCTAACCCTAACACTGACCCATGCTTTTTGATATCGGAAGTCAAAGAAGATCCGAATTTTTCAAGAAGAAGAAGAATTTTTGACTTGGCACCCCCGGGTTTCGAACCTTTGACCCCCCGCATGCCAACCACACGATAGCGGACCGGTAGCTGGACGGGTTATTGCTGCCCGGCCAGCAATTCCGTGAGCATATCACACTTAGGGTGATTGCGTCATCGCAGACCCTGGGATGCATGCATGATTTTTTTTTCATCGTGGTATTTTGTGGGTTTTACTGGTGTTAGGGTTAATTAATAATGGACTGTATCTTCTAAGCCCATAGTGCCCTGACGACTTCGGCTCATTTTGTGGGAGCAGGTGATTGTGAGTTGAGGCGTTCTGGCTTTCAACCATCGATATATTTATGCCTCCTGTGTACGTCATGATGAAACTAAAATTCAAACAGAACTTTCACTGTACATGATATTCGAATCGTCACTATTCATAGCTATTCATAACCAATAGCGTCAGTTATGTTCATTTTGAAGATCTCACAATAGGAGGGATATGTTATATTGTTACCAAATTAGCATTTGAAATAAATAATCTTGTCCCGAAACTAAATTCAACCTCAAAATTCAATACATTTATTTCTCACCTGGAATCCAAACAAAATAGTAGCATACCACGGCGGTACATCTTCCAGTCCATATACCACTTGTCGTTTGTCAGTTTTGTGGTCCTCATTCTCTCCCTGTAATTTTCGTTCGACATTACTAACTGATCCTTCTGGATACGTCTCTTCATCATCACATTTCACATAACGTCGTTGTAAAAACGCGTGGTTCTTTTCCTCCATTTTCAGGATAATACTATTTTCTACACAGCACTACTAAAATTAAGTTGTCACTATGTCGTCGAATACTCGATACAATTTGACTTCATTAGTTCATGCAAAGGTGTTGAGCTTCGAGAATGCAATTATGATTGAACAATCCAACAGGGAACAATTTAATTCGTGAGATTTATCATTTATGTGCGACCTGTCGACCGGGACGAGGGGTATTCTTTCAATACAGAAAAACACGTTATAAAATTTTAATCGTGCTTGATCTACTTCTGCTAGTTTTAGACATTGTACTTGATTCTACATGTACTGATAATGGGAAACACCTTGATCTTTATACAGGGTGTTCCAGAATGATCTGTACAGGGCAAGTTTAATGTTTTTAGCTATGAATATCATTGCAATTTGTCGAATAGTTTGTAGTTCTAAGTTACCTTTAGCTTAATTACTTATTGAATAGCTCTGAATTACTGAATATTTTGTTACCTCAGAATATTTTGTAAAATGGTGGATACTAAATTTGGCCGAAACCATCGGTTTTGATCTGTTCTAACGATCTGTTCTAACATAGTGCAGTTATGCTACACAGCAAACATGATTCGACCTTTGCAGTACTTAAACCTGGTTAACAGGAAATTACTCCAGCAAAATCAATCGATAAAGTCTAGCCCATCCTCCAACTTGAATGGTGGACTGCACTTATGCCCAAATATGGCACTTCCCACTTGAAATCCCTTGACTCGCTCCACTGACCAAAGTTATGGACAGATATGGGAGTTGTTTTTGCTGTTATCTGTCATTTACATATCAGGGAGGTACGAACATTTGCAGATGCCCCACCTACTCAGTTTATAGCCTACATGTAATCCATTATTCTTGATTGACAGCAAGTACAAAAAATATCCGTCAAGTGGTTTAGCTTTAATGCCCTTCGGAAGAGAGCGGTCCACAAGTGAGTGATAGTCACTAAAAGTTGCATTCGATTTACACAGGGAATTTTGCAGGCCATGCCGTGCCCTTCCTTACTAAAACACCAAAGTGCGAATATTTCCAAACAGCTAAATTAGCTAAAAATTTAGGACATGTTACAAAACTATATTTTCTAGAATTTCAGAGAGTACAAAAAAAAATGGCCCGTTATTGTTCACGTTAACTAGGCAATGCCCTATACCTCTAACATACACTGTTTGTAGAGGTCACACATCAATGGTGAGAGCACTGTGTATTGTGTATAGGAAAATGACATGATGCAGTCATGTCTACAGTAGAATTCACCACGACCTTTGCAGGACTTAAACCCCATTAGAAGCTATTAAACCAAGATAACACTCATTGAAAACAGCTCAACTGATTAAATCATATCTTCTCTGGTTAAAACCACACAACATATGTTTCTGCTTTACTGTGCAATGGAGCAATGAGCTGGTATTATAGTTTCAGTTGGGTGAACGATTATAAATCGAACGCTAGAGAACAATTCTGTGTGGGCTTTTGTTTACGAAATGATACAATACTCTGCTTATTGTTAACCAGCGTTCTTGAAAATGAGCAGCATGGTGGTTTGCAGACTTAACACAGTTTGGAAATAATTTCTTCATATTTTTTGGTGTTATCTGTCGTTTACATATCCTTCCTAAAACACAAAAGTGCGACTATTTCCAAACACCTAAACTATCTAAAAATTTAGGACATGTTACAAAACTATATTTTCTAGAATTTCAGAAGAGTACTTTTAATATTGGCCGGTTATTTTTCATACAGCGACGTTAACTAGGCAATGTACTATTACCTATAACATACACTAAAACACCAAAGTGCGAATATTTCCAAACATCTAAATTAGCTAAAAATTTAGGACATGTTACAAAACTATATTTTCTAGAATTTTAGAAGCGTACTTTTAATATTGGCCGGTTATTTTTCACACAGCGACGTTAACTAGGCAATTACCCATACTTCTAACATACGCTATTTGTAGAGGTTACGCGTCAATGGTAAGAGCACTGTGTATTGTGTATAGGAAAACGGACAGTAACTGCAGTATGAACAGTAACTGCAGTATGACTACAACTAAAAAGTATATATCTATTGTGATGTTTACGAAGCAATCCTTGCATGGAATAAATGATTGTAGTCCCATTTGAGTGACCTAATAATATCGTTTCTTTGGCGGCAGGTTTGAATATAATTATCATGTGCGAGGTTCATCCAGTTCATCATTTGAAATGGTGGCAGAGACAGGGAACTTACTATTATAAGGCTGCTATTATAACATTAAGGGAGGGTGAGATAAAATAGGCCATGTGGGACGAAATAATGGCGAATAATTCGATCTTGAGAGTCTTGGGACCAGTTTGTGGTTGGTGGCAATCTCAATGCACAAAAATATCCGAACAATACAATACAATACAATACAATACAATACAATACAATACAAAGAGCATATGCACCATTTCCAAAAGGCTCAAAGCACTTGTACAAATGGTACAAATAAGAACAAGTTAAGAGAGCAAGTAAGCTACATATTTGTAGATTAAGAATAATGCAGAAACTGTGAAAGTGTTATCACCAGCTAATACTCCAGTGATGGGAAAGTCAAGACGAAGATAATCACGGTAAGATCGGAGTTGTCACTGTTGTCCCGCATCTTCCCCGCCAGAATGCTGATTGCTGACCTACAGAATGGGGCTATCCAAGGTGTTAACTTCCTTCAGTATGGTGCTACAGCACACAGAGCCAGGGTTGTTCATCAGAGACTTCGCCAACTCTTCATGGGCATGCCATGACCACCAGACCTCAGGTGTAAGTGTATGCAGAAGGACCACCGTACATTATTTTGTACAACTTCACTCCCAACAAGTGATACGCATTTATTAAACCTATAAATGAATTACTCAAATCTATGACTTGAAGAACTAAAAAACCCACAAACCAAAAACCAAAAAAAAAAAAAAAAAAAAAAAAAAAAAAAAAAAAAGTCATCATTCAAAATGAGTAGGCTCTATAAAAGAAAAGAAATATTTTTTCAACTAACTCGAATAAAGCTAGACATGGTTAAGCTTTTTGCAACAAATATCCGATAAAAATGAAACACGTGCCGTAGCAAAATTACACCTCATTTAGTTAAAATAGATACACAAAAATAAGAATACCCTGTGATAGACATTGGCAGGCGCAGCCCTGAAAGTACGCTTCTCCGCGTGTTAAGGATAATACCCCAGCAAACACGCAATGTTTTACCGAAAAGGTTTAAATTTCGGGTTATATAAAGGGTACAAAAATGTTCTAATAACATTCATAAAACATGTTTGAAAACGTAATGCAAAACATTCTAATAGAATGTTATTTAATGTTGACAAAATATTTTGCAAAAATGTTTGTCTAAAATATCTTATAATAACGTTTTAAAAACGTATGCATGATCTTATAATAAACCCGGCATTTAAATGTTATTAAAACGTTTTGAATAAACATTTAAAGAACATATTTCTGTTTTCTGGGACATTACCCTTTATTTCTTAATTATTGGTCTTTGTTCAGTATTTCATTCTTTAGAGTCAGTTTTACCATATTTTTGCTTAATATTTATTCATTCAATTTGTATTCATTCAATACGTAGAGAGAGATATTAGATGTGACAGACAGAACATTGTTTGATATCAAAATATTGAATTCACCATTAACCAAGAACATTCTGGGCAACATTAATAGCATAGCATTAATACCCAAAAAGTTAAGCAAACATATACCAACAAATAAAACTATACAACTGCCTCTTTTTGTATGACGGACATGACATTAGCAAATATATTTCCAAAATACAATTTAGGCAATAACTTTATACTCCAGTTTCCAGTTAAAATTGATTGTACCAAGCATCTGCGCTGGCAAAACAGATATAATAAGCACATTTGCTTTTAAACAGGAAGCCCCGCTTGGCCAGTTCACCACAGAAGAAATGACTTACACATGTTACTTTGATGACAGACAGAACAGAATTTACATGGATAAATTTTAACCTTGACTAAGGTACTTGAACCCCATTGTCTTTGTTCAAATTAAAAAAGGTTAAAATCCTTGTAAATATTAAAACTGGAAGCAAGAACGGTTTCTAAAAACATGACGACTCTACTGTAGAATTGAGCATATGGTCGAATCCAACGAAAAGTGTACACGGCATGTTCAGGACCATAACTTAAAAGTATTAAACAATTGGTTTTCGTTTTTATATTGTGTTTATTCGCCTTGATCGTACACTTCGCGCCATATATAATAAGACCCCCTTCTGTGAAAAACTATAGTGACAGAGACCCAAAAACATGCTATTTTGACCCATTTTTTCAAAATATTTCTTAAAGTATTTTTAAAAACATTACATCAGTTATGAAAAGCAGTCATTGGATTGAATCTAAATTGATTTCCTGAAAGGTGTGTATTCAAAGATTGCCTGTTAAAATTTTCACATATTTGTACATAATCATGAATTTTTGGTGATAATTTTTTGAGTGGTATTTTTTTACATTACCTACGAATACAATTTTTCATAGCACTAGATATATCTTTAAAAAATGGAAATCACTAATAAATGAGCGATTGATACAAGCTTTGATATGTCCAATACTGAAATGCAGTGCATTCAGACATCTTTATTATTGTGTTTAGCTGCCAGAAATTCTAAATGGCACAAAGGTAGGTTTGGTAAAAAATATGCATTACCTCCGAATACATGATAAAAGCTCTGTCATTTCCACAAACTGAGAGAGTAGTAAATTATTGCAATAGGTGCAAGGTAGTACACTCTTTAATACTACCAAGTTTCAATAGCCTGCATTTAACTATTTCTGAGATATTAACAAAATAAGTAAGTATTCGTAGGTAGCTTTCGGTAGCCGAATGTTGCATACAAATACAATTTGACATCATGACCCTATTGTGAAATACCGCCATTCATGCCAATGCCCATTTCGGTACATATAGAAGGCAGAGGCGGAAAGGGCCCTGTCAGCAAAATATCCTGGGGCCCAATGGTAAAGAGTTGAAATCAGGAACGTACCTGAATTTTTGTCGGGAGGAGAGTAAGAACAAAATTTGATAGTGATCATTAGTTCGGCCCAATGTTATGAGATACGTGCGCGTAGTGCGCAAACATTCATTCCATTTCATACTATTTGAAGTAAAAGTTGATGTAGGCCTATATTATTTCGGTAAATTTTACACTTTTCTATACCCAATTCGAGGGTTTATCAGATTTGTGAGTGTTTAAACGGTACTAAAGAATTACAAGGAATATTTCCTTTTCTGTTTTTGCTTGATAGTCAAGAAGCAAGCAAAATCCCAGATTAATGGTTATAATCTGATCTCAAGGAATACGACGCCAATACGTTGGTACGCGTGAATTTTGACATTGGGGGATGGGGTTGGAAAAAGTTCTTAATCCAGGACTTTTTGGCGACAAATTAAGTTTATGACACAAATGCGCGCTTCGCGCGCGAAAAATGTTGCCATTTTGACACTAAACTGTTAAAATATGGTGTAAAAGGGGGGATTTATCAACATCCCTACACCCCTGGATCTACGCCTATGCACCTTAGGACCGGATTTGCCTTTTTGGGGGCCCTGGGCCCGGGCAAAATTTGGAGGGCCCCAAACTCACTGTAAGGAAGGCATATGCACTCAAGTGGCTTAATTTAATTTGATTTACGTATAAGATTGCGGCAGAAGCATAACAATTTAGAGAGAGGCGGGCATATTTTGTTTTCGATTTTACTATGACCATGATGACATTTGCGGGTGAAGCACGGAAAAAAAAAAGATGAAGGTGAATTTTGCTATAACATAGGGCCAGTGCGCGCTTCGCGCGGGCAAAAATTATGCAATTTTACCCTATTTTGGCCCAAAACATGGTGTTTTAGGTCTAAAAAGGAAGGTGCACAGGGCAATTGGGAGGAGGCACATTTTGGGGGGCCTGGGTCTGGGCCCATTTGGGCTCTGTACCCAATAATATTTGACATTTTATGAGGCTCATATACCCATGTAAAGATACACTGCCCAAGTGCTGAACCATGAACTGTTATTGCTTTAAATTACTTTTTAAAAACATTTTAGGCCCAGGAGACCTATAATATTTGACCTTTGGAACTCATCAATAGTTATTGAGAAACAACAGGCCCTTTGTATTGACATTTGGGCCCCCGGAACTCTTGATCTTGGGTATCCGGGCCAAAATTGGCAAAATTCATATCTAAGGGAAAGACCTTCAGGCTTAAAGGCCAATATTGGAATGTCATCTTTCCCTGGGTAAGATCTGACACCAGGCCAGCCCATGGCCAGAGGGTAACATGAGTAGGTTTGTTTCACCTTGAAGGCAAGGATAGTCTTGCAAATATGGGCCAACTTTCCCTAGGCCATCTAATATGCCATGAATTAATTGGACTACAACTGGTATTTACTGGTTAGTTTATACTCCTATTTCCACATCTGTTATTTTTATATGGGCCTTTAAGTGCATCACGGTCCATATACGGGGTCCTTTGTAGTTTTAGAGCCAGCTTTAATGATACGCTTATATCTAACATTGGGGGCCCTGGACCCATACTAGATGACCTACTTGCATTTTAAGAATGTGTAATGCACCAATTCGTAGTCCTGATTTTATAGAAATTGTATTCCCAAATATTAAATTTGGGCACCTAAGGGCCCTTGACTTTTGATCTCTTGCTGTAGCCAAAACGGGCAAAATTTAATGAAACATAAATGCAGGCATAAATAGAATGTCCTCTTGCATGCACGGGCATATATAACCTTTTCAGTACTATTCTACCCACCGGACCTTTGAACCTTGCAGAAAACAATTAAAGCAAAAAAAAAAAAAAAAAAGGGGGGCCCTTTGGCCAAAATAACAGGGGGGCCTGTCAGCACTTGCTGACTTGCTGACAGCTTAAATCCGCCACTGAAAGAAGGCCCGTACATTCGCTATCAAATCATATGTCAATGAAAGTTGCGAATTCACATACATGCCTGCCATGCAAAACTGAATACGGCTAAATTGTTGAAAGCCATTAAATTGAAGGTATTTACGTACCCACGTCCACGTACGAAAAAATAATCCTGAGAGAAAATATAAGTCAAGATTTTGTTGACAGAAACTGGATTTCTGGTAAATTGTTATGTTCATGTTCATTTTTCACCTTTTAATAATTCAATCGTACTAACCACCAGCCGATGTCGTCACGCCGAAGATTCGCACATCGTTACTACGCACTTCGCGATTTTCAAATGCACAGAAACGTTATTCGCTAAACGCTATGCATATCGGCGTGACGTCAAATGACGACATCTTGTAGGATTTGCCGTATTCAGTGAATCCAATGTTTCCATGCGTAAAAAAGTTACATGTTCTATTTACAAAGTTATAAAATTAGGCCGGTATTGGTATAGACATGCCAGTTGATTACATATTTGACTCGTCATCTATTCGTGTTCCATCACACCGGCCAGAATAATCAGATTCGAAATCATTTGAATCATGTAGTTCGTCAGGTTTCATGTCGTCCAGAAATTTTTGTGTAGTTTCACCTTCAGAGAGATACAAAGATAATAGTAATTAGTAAAATAATATTGTTGGAAAAGGAATAAGCAAGATAAACATGATCCCCACCATTTACATGTTCAATCTGGCGTTACTATGGTTGCAACTCAAGTTGAAAAGATGCGTCAAATCAGTCAATACCCTTGCCCTACCGATGGCCCGATCACATGGAAAGGTTTCTATACAAAAACGATTCTCTTATAAACCATCATGCGCAGAGTTTCCACCTCGATACACCTGAGCACACATTTTCGTCCCAAGAGCTTCCAAGCAGAGAACAACAAGCAGCGAATGTTTCCACCACAGTCTTTGATTACACTACACGGTTGAGTGCATATCAATGTAGGAGCTATGAAGCTTCATCCAATCAGATTTTTTTTAAATATCAAACGAAAGCTAACACTTCCCCCTAAAAACACCTTTAGTCACTAGGTCAACAGATAACACAATTCAATGTTATAGCAAGGCGAATGTGGAAAAGCTGTTGAAAACTACCTATCCAAGCACATTTGTTGACCAAAATGTAGTTTTTAAAAGTCAAAACCTCAAGTGTTCCTTACAATATTTTTCAAATTTTATGTCATTAAATGAAAAAGCACACTTATATTGTCCATATTCTAGAGTCACTAGAATGAGCAATGGTAAATTCTCTATAAATTGCAAATCTTGTGCAAAAAGTTACTATTTTCGCCTGTTTTGTCATGTACGGTTGTAAATTCAATGAACTATGACTTTAAAAAAAGCGCTTATAAATTGATATGCGACAAGAATTCGCCCTTCGGACTCCTACCGAGTCATGCCATCCTTCATGACAACCAATTGCATTATGTAAAACTTATTACCTCACTCACTAATCACGTTTCTTCTAATCACGTTTGATGGTCACAGCATGAAACTTAAGAGATGGAGTAGCATTTTAAAGTTTTTTACATAATGACCACTAATAACTTCCACACGACATTTAACTTCTAACTGTGTCAATGGATCAATGTTTCTTGCGCCCAAATTTTTGGGTTTGACGAAAGAAGCAGAATCAGAAGATTTGACCCCACAATTAGGTGGTTGCACCATTAGTATAACAACAATTAGAAGAAGACGAGGAAGAAGACGTAGTAGAAGAACAAGAAAAATAAAATATTCAATGATGAAAGAAGCAGAAGGTGTTTGTTATTATCGATGGATGTTGATACAAAACACCATAAAAATTGACATAATTGTAAACAATTCGTGTTAAGCTGAATTTATACTCAATCGCCGAGCGATTGCGATTAAATGCTTTTGAAAAGCGATGTGCAATCGCCGAATTTTGCGATGCATCGCTCGTCGCTTTTGCATTTATACTTATCACGGCGATAGCGATTGCAGACGACAATTAAAAAATTCTAAATGCCACAAAATACATTTTAAAAACATCAGTTGCTGTCAATAATTATTGCTTTAAATTAATTCATCACCAAAAATTAATAATCGAAAAAGGTAAATTAATTAGCAAAATAATAGATCCAGATGGTTGTATATGATTGGTTGACGCATTCACGTGTCAAGCGATATCGCAAGGAAGTTGAGATTTCTTCAACTTGCAAAAGCGACGTCGTTTTTGCCTCGGCGATTTGAATCGGTTGATCGGCTTGACGCTCTGGAAATGTAAGTAAACATTGAGCATGCGTGAAAATCGCTTTTCTGCAAAAGCGATCGAGTATAAATTCAGCTTTACTCCGATTTGTATTATGCTGTCTACAGAGGGCGACCTTATCGATTTGTTAACAGTCATAGGCTGTTTTTGTTTCAGTCGCTGCTCGCGCTCGGGAAGGGAAGGTTGGGAAGGGTTGTAGTTATCTGTTATTCGGCATTATGTACGATAATATTTGGAACATTTTACCTCTAGGTAGAAATCCCGATCGTTTATCCCATGGAAAGCCTTGGAATGTTGGACTTATTGGTAGATAGCTCCATAGTTTCGATCTCCGTATGTAGTCCATGCCAAACGGAAGATCATAGCCCTTAATAGAGCTCAAAATAGGGTCATCTTCATCGGGGGCTGAAAGCCATTTCAACATACCACGTTCCTCCATAGTGCCTAATAAGGTGAAATTGTCATTACTTTACCGCGGCCTCAAACAAAGTTTGTATTTTCACAACTTGAGTTTCCTCTTAGGTTTTAACTCTATCACTTCACGTGGTCACCATAATAGGTGACCACGTGAACAGCTAGGTTGTCAGATGCAGTACATGACCCATCAAATGAGTTACATAAGATAACCTTGGGTATAGTCATGTAGGAAGTGTACTTCGCACGAGGTATGGTTGTCCATCAAACAACTTTCATTGTCTTACATAAGTTACATGGGTATGTTGCAACCTAGTATCTTCACTACAGTGCTAATATTAAGCACTGTACAACAGTCTTTAAGTGCTGATATTAAGCACATAAGTGCAGTGATAGCGCCATCTGTTACATTACATTTCAATGTCGTTGCATTAAGGTAACTGAAGGTTTTAACATTAATGTTAATTAACAGCCCGTCACCCTTAAGTTACTCATTGCTTTCACGCCCTGCGGGCCCTAATATTGGGGTCCCACTGTGAGTGTTTAGTCGTCGTATGGGAGTCACCGGCCTCGGACCTATCGGCCCTGCAGGCCCGAGACCGGTACTGTACTAAAGTGTTATGCACTAATGTGCTCCATATGACTTAAAAATGTTGTACAGTGTTTAATATTAGCACTGTAGTGGAGAGACTGGGCTTATTATACTACAGATACTGTTGATGAGCAACCATCCATTTACGTGATCGGTCGGTGAAATATCACATATTCTCCCTTTTCTGAAGGCTTAGTTAGGTTTAGGACTACAGTGTGATCTGATTTTCCTTGATGTAAGAGCTGCAACTGGCGAAATGTGTTTTTAACATTAAATAAAAGTGTCATGGTTCAGCTAATAAGGAGAAAAGTAAAAATGTCATGTACTTACCAGGAATTGTATTGTCCAAGATGAAACCTACTAATGCGCCAACAAAAACATCGGTTGTTAACAAAATGGTCATGATTGAGTCGACATTGGCTGAGCCTGTATATGAATCACATAAACAACAATATATTTATCTTAAAGTTCGGTTTAAAAACGATAAATTGGAAGAAGAGCAGAAGCCCAAATAGTTGACACACTTTCAAATATACTGGTACTCTATGGTAGTTCAGTGGCCAGTGGGATTGTTATAACTATGTTGAGAAGAACAAACGTTGTCCCTTTCTTATTCCCCTTCCTTCAATGTTGAGCCTGGAGAGCCCGAGTGCTTTAATCAACATTAAATTGGGAGAGAGGGTGGCGTTTATATATCAGAGTATGGCATAATTTTCCTTGATTATATTATAGTGCTAAGGAACTACAAAGAAGTAGCATGCATTATATTTTATGTGACGTCCCATGTCAAAACCATACACTTTTGGGCAGGTTATCAATTTTGATGTTTTACATATCTTAAATATATAGATATTTTGCTCCACAACGCCGTTTCCCCAATGAAATCGGACATTCCTAAGCGAAGATATTGAGTTCGTAAGTTATGGTATTATAAAATTGGAAATTGAGATATCGTCCTTCAAAAATATGATTGACAATGTTGAGAGTAGGAATTACCTTGAAAAATGTCTCATGCCAGATCCTGCGATTTACGATTCTGCCCAAAAGTGTCTGGTTTTGACATGGGACGTCATTATATATAATGTTTATGTGAAACATAAATAGATGCAAACATGATGCAAACTGCAAAATCTCAAATGAAGGTCTAAAGCTCCTACGATATGTTTGTTAATACTAAGTGAATACCCATATGAGTTGTAAGAAGCTTTAAAACTGGAGTCCACATAGCCCACAGATGCCGCGAGAAACGTAAGTAGCATGATATTAATAATTATCTCAATGAGAGTCTTTACACCAGACTTATACTGAGCCTGGGATGTGATTATGAAATGCCAAACGAAATACGTGAAGTGCTTACTTGTTTGAATCGCTTCTGGATGACCTCTCAACCACAGAGGAATACCAAAGCCACAACTCAGTGAAAAACCAGCCACGAGTAAATTCCGAGTACTATTCAAGTTTACAAATTGAAGATTAGACAGACCTATTGCAAGTACCATGGCTAAAACAGGAAGAAAACATAAATTTGTTCGGTGGGTTACTGTTCAATTGGTAATAAGGGAAAACAAAAAACTGTACTCGAGTCAAAAATTGGCAGAACGGGTTGTGTGTCGGGGTGTGGGTGTGTGTGTAGGAGGGGTGAATTACGCAGTCGCGCCTCTGCAATAAAAGTGGCTTCGGTCCGATGTAAATTTCATTTCCTTCCCGGTGATGTAAATTCTGAAGTGTTTTTGTATTTTTGTACGACATAATGAATTTGGAACAAAAAACAAAACAAAAAACCCCAATATTGAGCAAATTACTTACATGCTCCAACCAGAAGCGAACCACCAATAATCGGATGAGGCATCGTGGCAAAAAGAGCTCCTACTTTTGCGAAAACCGCAAAGAATAACATCACTACTGCAGCCACTTGAGCTATTATTCGACTACCAACCTGGAGAGTATAAATGCATTTTCTCATTTCAGAACTATATTTATAAAAACGATTAGGGGGTCTACCATTTGGATATTGGGTTTGTTTCACCAGACATACAATATCACTATTGTGATCAGTATATATCATCATTGTCGCCATTGTTATACCGTGCACATGGTGTAATACCAACGTCCTTTACTGGTAGCATAAAAGTATCTTCACATTACAGATACCTTAAACAAAATGTCATATTTTACCAACGCTTCAAAAGGATCAGTCATACCTGTTACCAACTGTCAACATTTGTTAGCAAATTGACTTGGGTGAAGGTTACTTTCAGGAAAGCTGGACTGAACAAGGTCATTTGATGTAGCTGACCTTACCTAATGGGTCACATACTACCCTAGCTTTAAGAATCAGACAGAAATAATCGTTGGGTGCAACATATACTGTTCAAATTAAGAAAATACGTATTTAGAAAAAAATCGGGTTTGAAAAGCTTTGAGCCGGAATTTGCTTCCAAATACCCAGTTATACCATGAATAATCTTGAAAAAGGTTTTCAATTTAAAGAAGACATGTCTCAAATATAAATTCTTATCATATGAAACATTATTATTTTATAATACATAAGACGTTTTCTAAAATACATAAATACGCAAATAGATCGTTATGTGATACATATATTACGAGTCGCCGTTCGCAAAGTTTAAATAGCACATAAGATAGAACTGTATGTTTTACATTAAATAATGCTTTAAAGTACATGTGCAACTATCTATTATTATGCACTACTAGTATTACCATGATTACGTACGATAGACCAGATATTTTGCAAAATGTTTATCACATACAGATCTAGTATGTACCATAAAACGGTGTTTGAATTTTTCTATGACGGAAGTGTTTTCACATGAGTTCTTTTTAATAATAGCATTATGTGAAACATTCAACCTGGAAAAATAAGGAATAACCCAAAATCATGATTTAATCTCATTAACTAGAGATAAGTAAGGTCTGTAATTCGGTAGATTTAAAGAATTCAATGTTATCATGATTATATTTATGTACACCAATTTTCTCAAAAAAGTCCATATTCGTAAATAGAACAGTACGTGATGCACCCGACGGTGTAACGTAGCGTGTACCGACCCTAGTAAGACCGATATTTCCAACACATTCACTGTAGGAAGTCACTCCAATCCCTGTTCCCCATGCACCAGCGCAAATACAGGCAATGCCTTCCATCAGAATACCCCTATTGATGGCATGGTGTGGGGGCTTCGGCGCAGAAGATATTCTTGCACATGCGTAGTAATCTCCTACAGATTCTAGAATGGAACACAGTACACCAGCAATGATGCCAAAAACAGCTCCTGCTGACACGGTAGGTGTTCCCCATTGACCTTGGAATAAAGGAATTTTAAAATATGGTAAAATTATATAAACAATGAATTGAGTCCAATGCATGCCCAATCCCAGGTGACCGTGAAAGATCTCGGAGATGGGACACGCTGACTCATACATGTACTCAGAATAACTTTACTGATTGCGAAGTTGTGCAATTGAGGGCTCAAATGAGCCAAATATTGAAGTAAATTCGGTTTTAAACACCCTGTCAATCAAATATTTCTTCACTGTCGTGTGACGTAATGGGTACTGATGGGTCGTGATTCTCCTTTAGGCCCATGAAAGTCAATTCCGAGTTTATCGTCACTTTTTTTCCAGGTTGGTGAGGAGACTTTTTCAAAATTGAAATAAATGCGACGAAGAAATTTTCACGAAAGGTAGGGACTAGAAAAGTTAGAAAAGAGCCTGGTTTTGCTTCCAAGTTATGAATTTATATGTTTTACAAACAAAAATATATGTTTCCAATTGCTAAAACTGGTGAAAGTACTGATACTTTGAAAATAATGAATTATTTTGGCATTTTTGAAAATTTGACGTGGGTATTTTTGGTTTCCAAAAGGTGACGCGGGCGGGGGACGATAAACTCGAAATCGACTTTCACGCGCCTTATGGCTATACTACCGGCTGTTAGTGAAGGCAGCATATTCCTTGCAGAAAGTTTTTCTTCATTATAAACTCCTCAACAAAAGTTTGGAAAGTTTTTTCAAGCATCTGTATCTCAAATTATTTGTGACATATTCATATCGTGTTGCATATCAATGGATAGCTACAATACTCCGCCTTACAATGACACCCCATTTGCCATATTGACCATTATTCTGTGCTCAAATAACGCTAGCCACTAACCTCAAGAACTTGGGGAACCACAGGCAGCCACAATAGTCAGGTACCTTCCCCTCATGCTGCTAACCGACCTGGTTACACGTTAATACTGTGGGATGACATTCCATTCTTCAGCGAGGATTCGTCACAAGTCATTCAATGTGATTGGAAGGTATATCATCCAAATCTGACCAAATCAATACTTTGAAATATACACATACCTGGGTATGGAAATAACAGCCACGGTGTAGAATGGAGGGCGTCAACATTGATATCAGTACGGGCGCTATAGCCAGGTTCAGACGGATCATCGGGAAATACGTTAGCTGCCGTTAGTATCGCAGAAAATATCCAAGTCGTCAGGATTGCAATTACTATCTGTGGTCACATTTGTTTTGAAATGGAAAGTTACCTTTTATATCAAGACACTAACTGCTGAAATCAGGGAGATAATGCTGACGGAAGGCCAAGCGACCTGGTGGATGGGGTCGACGTAGATTAAGTCTGCAGGACAGGCAAGTGTAGCCGACAACAACCAGGTGTTATCTAAACCGACTGTAACGACATGGACTTTTTGAGGTGGGGTCGGGGTGGGTTAGGGGTTGTCTAAGACGGAGTGTGGTCCTCAGAAGTTGGAAATATTTGACAGATATTGACCAATAATATTATTTTTCCCGTAAATGTTACTCCCTGTACGGAGCTAGTGGTGGGACAAAGAACATGAAATATGGATCCACCAGCTCCCAAAGCGCACCTTAAATTACCAATCATATTTAATTTGACTGGACATAACACAAACAACAAAGAACATTAAATGCTATTATTTTTTAAAGATATATAATTACAATACAGGTGGACCAGAAAACGTAAATGCGTTAATATAAGATATATAAAGGGTTATACTGGGTCACGTGAAAATGTTTACCCAGCTCTCTCAAAGTTTGTTGAACATTTGCGCTTTGCAAGAAGCCGCATATTTTAGCGTATTAAATTAATACTTCCTTTCGTTAGTTTTTGATTTGTATATGTGATATTTTCCTAAAATAGTAACTAGATTCCTTAGATAATTGATATTGATCAGTTATTATAATTATTATATTCTCCTTCTCTGTTCCCTTCACTTTTTCTTGATTTTAGGGAATCCAGAGGATTCAGCTACCAAAGCCACCCCGACATGTCAATACAATGGAAATTGAAGATAGTCCGTAGCATGTAATAATTATTGGTCTTCACATAATTCAATCATTAATGACGACATAACCATGTTATTTAAACGATATTGGCATACACTGTGTACTTACTGGAAACAATTTAAATATTGGTGCCTTGCCGATGTAAAATCTCTTGGACGAATTATATGCAGGGATAGGTATGTCAAAAGGAGCGAGGTACTGCGAAAATAAAATCACCAAAGCAGCTGTCCTGAAATTAAGAAAAATGGAAACAAAACATTTCATCTGTGCCCAAGCAAATGTAGGAAAACGTTGATTGATATCATCATTTTATAGCTTCATAAATGCCTATTGCTTGTTCAGAGCTATTAAAATTTGACAAATCAATGCACGCTCGCTGAGATGTTGATGCGGCTAATGCACTAGCCCCGTAAGAACAAGTGTATTGGACAAAATCAAAATCTTTACATTCAGCTCAAGTGTATTTGTCTCCTTTCTTGAGCAGCAACAACTTTTAACCTAATTAACACACGGAAATGAAAACACAGAATTCTTGATATTTTTGTCAAAAATTGTCCTGAAAATAGGATAAATGGACATGCTTTCACCTTCAAGATCAAATAAATCGGTCCTACGCGACATGCACACATTGAGGACCGAAAGTACTGCGCGTAGTTTAAGTATAGTGTTCAGTGCATTCTTTTATGATTGGCTAGATGGTTCTAAATGGTCGGTAATCCGCCTACCAATCACTCGCCATACAAACCCGTACACACATTTGTATCACGACAAACTGAGGACGTTGACCACCGTTTTACACAAATATACAATTTGTTTCGATTTTAACCTACATGGTGTCCCATAAAAACACAACCCTCATTGCGCACTCTTTTTCTCCTATGTTTGAAAGGTTAATCAAATATATTTTGGTATATAAAGAAACCTTGATTCGTTACATACAGGGTGTATCAAAATGATTGGTACCGACGACTTCTCATTTTGGAAGATTTTTTTAACTATTTTGTGTACCAGTTTGGAGTTAATTGTTTAAATATTTGAAATTATAGTAGTTTTATCTTCTCTAAGAATTTTAGATCATAAATACAGCACATTTTGTTCAGAAGTTACATGATTCTAAAGGAAAGTATGTGATTTTACACTATTCATCGTAACGCTGGAACCGTAGCGCACCATTTCAAAGCTCTATAATACTACAAATACCTTGTGAGAATGATATGTCGAAAATCTTGAAAATATTTTATTTTTTTTCCTTGTCTATTTCTTCATTCATGATATATTTATGCTCTAATCAATATTTATCGGTTAAGAATAATGTCAAAGCCGTAATACCTTATAGACTTGAATACTTTAGGTGGGGTGAAAAAGGTTTGTGCATTTACACCTTCTAGGGCGGTAATTTAAATTGTAGTATGCATTGAGATTACTAAGTAGATGGTGTGGCAGACTGATGGTAGATAGTGTCTGTTAGGTTAAACCTGGTAAGAGTTATTGGAATAGCTCCACATTATTCCACACTTCAGCGTGTTTCACGAAACTATGGAGAAGTGCAGACAGTTTCCAAGAGCAAGGAGGATCCCATGCAAACATGTTATAACTTACACTGTTTCAAAATGGGGAGTTACAAAATGGAACCATCCCAAGAGTTAAGTTCACTTCATTCAATATAGGGCTTCACCTCACACTACAAAAGTCGTAAAATAGCGACTTCGTGAACTATCTAAAAGTATGTGTAAAGCTTTTTATGTTATGTAGACTGAAGTAAGATATTGATTAAGAGCATGTATGCAATAAATAGTTCAAGCAGTGAACCTATTGTGGTGTGTAAGTAAAACAACGATTACGTCGACCTTCGTTTAAATGACAATAGCTCCCAGATGCATCAACCTATTATCTTCAGATTATTAAATCAATAAGTTAACATATGTCCCTTTCTATTTATAGTACAAAACTATATTAATTAGCAATTCTATATTTTTGATATATTTTTGAAAAAGTCACATATCCCGGTACCAATCATTTTGATACACCCTGTAGTGCAGTTATGTCCACGGCAAATTCACAGTGACCTTTCCAGCCATAAACCCGGGCGGAGCTCCACTGACCGAGTTTTGGGGGTATTTTTCACTGGTTTGCTGTCATTTACTTATCAAGGCGGTCCCCGTTATTATAAGGACTATGCTAATGATTTAAAGATTGACATGTAGAGAATAAACCATACTTGATTGACAGAAAGTACTAAATTTGTACCTATTACGGTTTCGTGACACCAATCTTCCAAATACGACCAAGCCAGGGCTTCCCAGTGAAGCAAAATGTGCATTGGAATAACACGGGAGTTTGGATAGATGGTACGATTTCTTTCTCATACAAATATATATGATCCCCCGTTATTAAAGCTTGTACCGGTTTGAAAATTCAGATATTTTGAAAAGAATAAGTTATTGAAACATTGAGCAAGTACTAAAATCATAGCTTTTATACTTTTTGATATATGACGCTAATTGTGAGTGCCCCTGTGTTGTGTGCATACATGTAGGCAACAATAACTGCATGATGAAATTTGATAAACCGATAGAAATATTTCAATCGACTCACAACATTCGAAGATGTGTTCTTTTAAAGAAATGTACCCGTTTTTCATTCTGTCCACGGAGGAGGTTTGGCTACTTCAAAGATTGAAAAGGAGTACGTCTACGTACATGCATTAAAATCAAACATTCCTCAATATAACTTTATACAGTAACAAACTTTATTTAGGGAACGGGCTTTATCAGTAGGGCTTGGTTATTTATGCCTTTTTGTTTTATTATATTTCTTACTTTCTTATTTTGTTTTATTATACTTTTTTATTTCAACATAGGTCATTTCTCTTTTTGGGGTAAAAGAGAGCCCTGAAAAGGGCGGTTTGGTTTTTCTTTGGTTCTTCTGAAGTGAGTTTACTGTGCTGTTCTGCCCTCTACCTGGTTGCCTCCTTGACGAATACAGGTTTCAGCCATGTTCTTCATTAAGTCCGCGGTTGAAATGTCAAATTTCATTAAAACGTCCACGTTTGACGGCAATCACATAAACATTTGTGTATACAGTGTGCGTCTTCCGTTGTTATTTTTTCGCCAGCCCATCGGGCTGGTACCTATTTCTGGGATGGGGTCAGTTTGCTCAAGAGATTAATTTTTATTGGTATTGGAATGACTTTTGTTTAAAACTTTTTGTGGTTGAATTTTTTTTTAAATATTTTAATTCGATTTGTAAGGAAAAGTAAGTATGTTTTGCCGTTTCAACGAACGAAAACGAGTGAGTATTACCAAAGTTATGTTTGAACTAATTATGACTTTAAAAGTTCTAGGTATAGGCCTAAATGTAACAATAATAGTTAATATATAGCATCATATGGTCAGCAGAAGAAAATCTGACATCACCTATGATGTCATATCAGTGTCCTTGACCGGGGGTCCTTACTCCTTGACCACTGAACACCGTGATATCATGTTGATAACAGATCTATAGAATCAAAATCTTCATCATATCCCCGGATCATATCACAGATTCTCAACAATCTGTGATCATATGGACCATATTGATGTGAAAGTAGTTATCTATCATATCCTGTGTCGTTTTATGGATAAAAATGACTCAAAATGTTATTGATGAAATGGTTGCTATCATAAACATCAGTTTTGTCTTTCAACGGGAAAAATCCGATGCAAAATAAAGTTTTTAGGGCCTAGCTATAATATGGGCATAATTTATGCATGTAGGCCTATAGTATTGAACAATGTACCCCATTTGACATGCACTTATAGATAAATAAATTGTCTTACTTTATTAATTTAATAACTTCTTTATTATAAATAAAATGACACATAACTATTTGATTCATAAAATTACATTCAACAAAATGATTGAAGAGAAAACACACAAGGCACAAGGCAGACTGTTATAGAATGGAGTATGTAAGATGCCATGTCCATAGCTTCGCAGGAGTTTCCGACTAGCAATCAACATGATCAGCACATTCAGAAAAACACAGTTTAAGAGTGAAGATTGTAGTGAGTAACCAGTCCTTTATAAATGTGCTGGCCACTATCTATTATAATATAGTAGGCTTAAACTATACATTGCGAATTAATTAAGTTATTTTAAAATAAAATGTGCATGTAAGTTAACTCAAACCGGCAGTGTATTTGTGAAGTGGTATATCGAAAGCAGTGAAATCGGACATTCCTAAGCGAAGATATTGAGTTCGTAAGTTCTGGTATTACAAAATTGGAAATTGAGATATTGTGGGTAAAAAGCTGAAAAGACAAAAAAAACAACAACAACAACAACAACAACAACAAAACAACAAAAAACAGACCAGAACAATTTGGAGTAATGAATTAAAAGAGTTGAAATGAGATTAGGAATTAATGTTTTCTGCTGTTTCAGTGTGCATGTTCTCATCGTTGATGGTTTGGTGGACTGTCATGTAGATGTAAGCGTGATCTTAAAAATGCCTTTCACATTGACCAAAACTAATTATAAGACCTCTTCTACATTGAGGCTGGCTTTCCCTTTTAAAGGGAATTTTTATTTAAACATGTTATGAACTCCAATGTTAGGAATCATAATATCACCAATGTGCACATTCCGAATAGAACAATAATTAATGACCACTACGTACATTCCTGCTATTCCCCAATGACCGCCAGACAGATCGACGCCCAGTGGAACTATTGCTAAACCAAGAAGTGTGACTGCTGGAGTTATAGTCAACGGTCCAACAAATCGTAAAAGAAGTCCTATACACCCTGTAGCACCAATTATGATTTGTACAGTAGAAGCCACTAGAATAGCACCTGAAAGCTGAACATTTGGGAAGAACATAGTCATACATGAAGGATTCATTCGGATAAATTACTTCAATGGATATACGAGTTCTCTAAATAAAAGTTAATTACATTATGACAAGCAAAATGTTATATCTAGATAGATTACAATAAAGTACCCCTGTTGCGCTAAAACGCTTAAAAAATGACCAAACGCTTTTAAGTAATAATGTAGAACCATTTACTGCAGATTAACCAATTTTGGAGTCACAATTACGCCCAATGTGATAGCAACAGAATTGACATATACTCTCTTGTGTCACTTATTAGGAATGCGTTAGCCAACGTTAGTCATGTGTGGAATCCCATAAATCCAAGGTCAATGTTTATACTGAGGTCAAATTAAATTTTCATAAATTTTGCTAGAGGATTCAGAAAATATATAGTTTAACCTATCTACGACAAACCACATGGGTCAAAATTTGCTCCGATTTCGATGGAAATGGTCTCAAAGTTTTATAACAATTTCAATAAGGAATAGTTTGCAATACCTAAGATGCTTTGTTACCTAGGTAACATAGTGAAACAGGTCAATACCCAATCAGTCCTATTGGTTATGACCTATTTTTGCTGTGTTTCCTTGCATGTCTTAGATAGTACAAAGTCCTAGAGAGGCGAGCAGTTGCAGTCGTTGCCCCCGGTGATATGAAATAATAATGACAATAATAGTCGAAGGGTAAGGAGCGGCGGAAGTCACAAGCTACGACTCTGATATTAAGACAAAGTAGTATCATGCAATCGACCGTTGGCAGCGCATGCTCTTTTCTGTTGAAGGCTAAGGAAACAGGCTTAGAAACATCAGGTTCTGAGCTGCTCTGGGTAGGCATGGTACCAAACAAGCAAACGTATAACAATATCTATTTTTGAAAATAAGATGGAGTGGTTACCCCCTTACCCCCCCCCCCCCTTTTTTTTACAGGGCCATGAATAATGTAGACTATGCCATAGTCGATTTTTGATAAATAAAAATACGTTATTAATCATGATGAACGCATTCAGTTGAACTTGAAATTATACTGATATTTATTACATCAAAATACTAGTATAAAATGGTTATGAAAAAGTTTATATAATTATATTTGTGACAGTAAAAGTAAAGTATACGTAGGCTTATATTATTGAATGCAATATATCATAATGCCATAACTATAATGGCACTTCAATACTGAACAATTCTAGTTTAAGAATCTGCCAGTTTATTACGAGTTAAAAATCGACTATGGACTTTCACTTTTAAGCAGAACTTTACCCAGGGACTTCGTTCTCTAAAACACACTGTCAATCATACGTGTTTATCAATCAAATCTAACCACAAGACTAAGCATGGTGGTACAATACGCGCTAGATGCGTACGTTCATCCACCAACTTTCGCGCCAGCACAAAAGCGCCGCATTCCAAAGGTAGATGTGAACCATGTATAGTTGGGAGGATTTAAACAATAACGAGATCTGGGCGACCAATCACAAGACAGATTCATTTAAAGATGCATTACATCATGACCAATTTTAGTTAGGCCAGAAATTGGCCTAACTCTCCATAGAGTCCCATGTTAAAAATGTTAACCGCAATCCAAAGTCAGTAGTCCACTTGGGAAGCTAACATACAGAGGGAGTACGGTGACTGAAAAGATGATCAGTTGTGAAAGTCTATCAATTGTGCACAAATTAATTAAATCGGAGTTTTAAGCTTAAATGCAATATCCAGAGTATGCACAATCATGACAATGGGCAAGTGGACTACGGAGTAGTCTATGAATAATGTCGAATGACTATAAGTTTATATAACTTATAAAGATTCTAGAGAGTTCAATATTATATTGATGTACACCAATTTTCCCAAAAATATTCTTAAATAGAACAGTATGTGATGCACCCGACGATATATAACGTAGCATGTAATGACCCTAGTAAGACCGATAAAAAAATTACTACCTCTAGCACACGACTTCTCCACTCATTATCTGCTATGTCCATTTCCTCATTGGTAGAGTTTCCTGAAATGATGTTAAAGGTGGTTAATTAAGATATTTGCATTAAAAAAACCAATAACAATTAATTAAAGCAATATTCAAGAAAAATTTTGTAGACATTCGGATTCCCAAATTTGGAACACTTTATCACAGTGAACAAAGAGATCCTTGTGTTATTCAGAATATCTCCAGGGCTGCAAATTTTAAAGCCAAAATCCGCCTTCAAATTACACGACATGCATACTAGACTATGCCATAGTCGAATTTTGATAAAAATATATATTATTATTATTTAATCATGATGAACGCATTCCGTTGAACTCAAAATTATACTGATGTTTATTAAACATGTTAAAATTAAAGTGTTCAATAGTAAAATGGTCATAAAGAGTTTATATAATTAGATGATTAGTGACAATAAAAGTTATTGAATGCAACATATTTTGCATAATTATAATGGCTCACTTCAATACTAAACAAAAAGTAAAAAGTCCGACTATGTAATTACATTGAATTTTAAGCAGAACTTTACCCCGGGACTTTGGTCTCTAAAACGCACTGTCAATCATACTTGTTTATCAATCCAATTAACCGCAAGTACTAAGCATGGTAGTATATGACGCGCTAAAATGTACGTCCATGCATTACTGAGAGTTTATCTTTCGCGCCACCATAAACGGTGCCGCAACTTCCATAGATTGTTGTGTACGATGTAGTTAATGGTAATGGGACGTGCCCGGAGGATTTAAACAATAGCGTGATCTGGGCGACCAATCACAAGCCAGATTCATTTATAGATGCATTACATCATGGCCAATTTTAGTTAGGCCAGAAATTGGCCTAACTCTCCATAGAGTCCCGTGTTAAGGGTACATGCCCATGAGTTTCATTCAGGGGCGTGTTTGTAAAACGGCACAGCGCATTAGTAAAAGAATAAAAAATACTAAAATTTTCACCGGGGTTCGAACCACTGCCAATTTCACTGAATGCTAAAGATGCCTATGCTGTGCCACGGTGACTGTGGTTAACATTCGGCGATTTTCAAAGATATACATATCAACACGTTTCTAGTGTATTGAAAATCATTTTGATTTTGATTTTGGTAGGAATACGGTCATAGAAAGACATATGACTCTACTTGTCTGTTTGTTTTTAATTTAATAAAAATTAATTTTGATGAATTGAACTGGTACAACTCTTAGCACTCGTGATAAACGCGATTAATTTAGTAATAATAAAATGAAAACGCTGGGTCATTCACAACGTCCTTTGTAATTTATGTCAAAACCTGGGGAGGACCACACACATCCGTGCTGCATGTATACGTGCTCAATCGATACTCAATGATCCAGACAATAGCGTTTGAATATACCGCCCTGCTTGACACATCTTGTCACTTGCGGGAAGATATACTATAGGCCTACCCTAATAGCTTACAATAGATACCCCACCGTAATTAGCTCTGTTCGTTATCTCGCTGTGCTAGTTTATACACGCAGCGTACGGACTTTTGAACCATATTTTGTTCAAAAATGATAGGAAGGGACTGTTTTCAGCTAAAATGTTGGTTATCAGCAGATGCTTAATGATACCGGGAAGTGTTGCAGAAAGGTAAGCGTACTCTTTATTTATTCAAAATATGTATATCAATAGATTTAAATATGAAATCCAAAAAGTAAATGTCAGGTCAAAATTCTCACCTTAGAATTAGTGTGAAATAAAATCAAACCAAATTTAGGCTCCGCAAACAACGTCCAATTATTCCCATTGGTGTTTGCTACACGTGCATATAATAAATTATGATTTGGGGCTAATTTAAAAGAGTTAATGCCTCGAGTTTCAAAATACACCGAGTGATGTTTTTTGATCAAAAACATCGACAATTCAAGACTCTGTAAAAACAAATCAAGAATTTTCTGGGATAATTGCAACTAAGTGCAATAAAAGTTATGATCTAAGCTACCAGATGCATCATTAATTTCCTGACTATGATATTTAGTTGTGGGAAAAGATTACTTTAATGTTTTGGCGGGATTATTTCCGCCAAAAATTTCAACCAAAAAGAGCATGTAGCCTTAAGAATCTTAACCGCAACCCAAAGTAAGTAGTCTAATTGGGAAGCAAACAGAGGGAGTATGGTGACTATAAATATCAGATGTGAAAATCTATCAATTGCACACACATTAATACAAATCAGCGTTTTGTAATCCAGAGTATGCAAAATGGGCAAGTGGACTACGGAGAAGTCTACATGCATACGGAAGCTGTAATAGCCGTAAAACGACCTCTGGGGATACTACGCAACTCAGTATGCCCGGGCATTTTGTATTCAAAACCTGCTTGTATATTGCGTTGGCTCAATTGAGGCGTATCGATCCCTGGGTATCGATCCGTCACTGAAGTATTCGGCCTCTAACCCTAACGCCCGAAGGGCTTTTTGGAGACTGGAAGGGAAAGAGGGGAGGAATAAACAGGGTATGTACTTACCTCGGACTACGGCTGGACATGGTCCCTTTAAGTCTAAAATTGCAAAAACTGCCACGAAAAATGCTCCTTGACCCTGAATTATAGCTAACCTGTATAGAGAAATAACATGTATCTCTGTTACCATTACTTGGTTACAAAAATAATTTTTGGCATTGGCAAATTAACCTATAATCCAACAAAATGTTATATTTTTACAATGTTTCTTTACATTTACCATAAAAATAACCTTATTTTCTTTTTCTAATTTGTCAATTATGGTTTTATACAATCTTCATTAAGTTTTATTATTTGTTAGGGTTCTGATGTGGGTTAGGGTTAGGGTTAAGAGTTACGGTTAGAGTTGACGTATTGCGGCCCATAATGGTTGCAGAAAATAAATACGCGTTTTATACTTCTTTTACAACAATTACTCCCAATAAGATTTGACTTTTATTGTCAGTTAGAACTAGTTAAATTAGATGATTAGGATTTAGCTACGTTTTATTTGACAACACAGAGTAAGAAATGAGAAAAAAAATTGGACAAAGTAGTATGCAAAATGAAGGGGCAAATCTTCTCGTTCTATTGGTGGCATCGGTATCAATGTAGCTTACATGCTTTTACAGGTAGAAGCCAAAAGGTGGAACATCACCGATGTTTTAAATTCACTTCATTTTGGAAAGCACTATCAACGGATTTCGTTAAAATTTTGGATACATGTTGCTAACGCATTACAGAAATAATGTTGATATGTCAAATGGGAATAAGTGGTTCTTGATGACTTCACGAACTTGGTGATTTTCAACAAACGAACTGGTTAAAATGCTAAAATTTTTAATGTTAAGCTATATTTTGTATTTTTAACTAGCGACATTATTTCACTGAAACCTAATTAAGCCATAGGTAGAAAGTTTCCACAACCAAACTACAGTTATGTTGAAAAAAATTTACCTTTGGTTTGTCCAATCCATTTCAACTAGACAATCTAAATTGTACTCACTATTTACATCCATTCCCAAGAAATGTTATTCTGTCCATCATAGCATTATATACCCAGTAAAAGACAAACTAGACCAAATGGTCACATTTTTTAAGTTGGGACCCTATTGTGTCACATACACACATTTGACAAAAATTACATGTATTAGTGCTCTATGCCTAATAACTCGAAAAATAATTATTCAAAGTGTGCAAAAGTATACATTTTCGGAAACCTGAGATATTGAGGATTGCAAATATCTAATGATTTTTCCAGTATACAGGGTGACCTAGGAAATATACAGGGTGTAACAAAAGAAATATTACAATGTAATGCAATTTGTTGTATGCTTTCTAGTTTATACATAGTGTATTAAAATAAAAATTGAAGTCCATATTTGAGAAGCCAAAAGTAATGCCCATCCAGACATATATAATTTATAGAGGTTAATTAGTTGTATAACGGAATTACAGGGTGATCAAAATTTGTCGGATTTTTACATTAAAAAACTATAAATTCTGTTTAATACAGGCATATGTGACAAAAATGTATGTTCTATTTGTTCAAATGAAATACTTAAAAGAAATTCATGAACATATCTTCATGTCAGAAAGGAACAATTCATTTCAAAATGCCAGATTTGATTATACAGGGTGTTCAAAAAATGAAGAAAACTAATTTCGATGATTATGTAATTACCCACATTCACAATATTATTTATTGATCACAACATGTTATGCCTAGCAATAATTGCACTGACATCTTTTTAATAGTTTTACTGCTGATCTGTGAAAATTAACATAACAATAATTTGACAATCATATAGGGTGATAATTTGTAAGTCTTTAACTCTAGATACGGTACATGCAGTTGCATGGCAAATGGCTCCTAAAACAATGTATGGTGTGGATATACTGTATAGTGGATAACACTAATAATTAATATAAAAGCTTTCAATTGTTTAAAAACAAAACAAAGAACATTAATTAATAATAGCCTGGCTGCATTGAACCACTGCAGAGCTATTTCCCCCAATTATAATTCAAAATGGGTAATAATCGGCATTTTCGGGTGGTATTTGTAATAAAGTGAGGCTCTAATTAATTAGTGATATTAATTAATTGGGAATTAAATTAACATTTATTTAGGTTGGGTTATTACAATAATGCTACTATCCAAATAAAATAATAAGTTAATGAACTAATATACACACGCTTATTCATTTATATTGCCTATCCCATTGGAAATACACAGTGCGCATCCTCACCCTCCTCCACCCCTGACCAATTATAATTAACGAGTTATGGTAATTAATCTAAACTTTCTTTATAATTTTATCTTACAGATATTATAAAGCAATATATTATCTTCCAAATGAGACTAAATATACTCAATTGTGATGTCTTGTTTGAGAAATATGTACATTTGAATGGCAAATAAACGAAAAAATGTGACAAATCCACCCTTTTTAGGGTCCCAACTTAAAAAATGTGACCAAATATCAAAATTGATGCCTCAGTATAGCTATGTTGATATATCACATGTTGTTCAAAATGGATGCCTAAATTTGACCTCAACCAGGTGACCTATAACCTGACCTATGATGACCTATAGAAATCTCTTTTCCAAACAACACATGATAGAAGCTATATAGTATTACATTTGCTATATCATTCATTGTGGAAGAGATATTTTAGCAAGCCTAGTTGATCACAGTCTGAAGATGGTATAACAAAGAATATAATTTATTCTATTCAAGTACTACTTGAATAGAATAAATTATGTTTTGTTATGAGGCACACATACTGAGTTACTATAATCCCGTAGTAACAGGTAAACAAAAAAGTATATAGGGCAAAAATGATATACTAAAATGGTTTAAAAGCACTTTGTAGGTAGAGATATTTTATAAGTTCAGGACATGAGGTGATGAACATATTTATGTAGAGGGGTACTGATGAAAATCAGGGTATTCCACCCCTCAGTATTATTTCCTGATTAATTCCTCTGTATATTAATTAATAGGCACATTTTGTTTACCAATAATATATTCTGAAACATATTACGGGATATTTCTCTAACTACTAATTCAACATGTTAAAAATTAGTTTAATTTACCCAATCAAATAGCTTCTGTACTTGTTGTTGTTCATTACAACCTCAGATACTAGGCATTTAGTAATCATATTAATATTAATGCTTAGTACTAGAACCATGTACCAATTAAACTATGTAAATTTCAAGCTTAGTATTGTTATGAAATATTAGCCGCTACAATTTAATGAATAATCATAAAGTTGATAAACTCACCTGCCAATTTTTAATTTTTTCCAAAAGAGCGTTTTGACTTACGTGATTTTTTGTGGTTCACTTCTTGGGGCCAAAATTACGCAACCTTCTGCTTATCTTAATGCTAAAAATTAATGTGTTTGGTGGTGTGACATATGAATGCCCATTATCCCTAGACACTGAAATAAAGAAACGCCTTACACCAATTTTTGGCCATCTTCCCAGCAAACACAAAAACGTTTTAAAAACGTTTTAAATAAGTTATATTTTGGCTTTTGGTTTAGGTAAAAACGTTTTAATAACATTAAAATGTTGGGTTATATAAAGGTCACGATAACGTTTTAAAACGTTTTGTATGAAAACACACTACAACAATATTTTCAAATGTTTTCAAAAAATGCTATTGTAAACTATTTTTTCATACATTTTTGCCAAATATTGTGTCAATACTTAAATAACATTATGTTAAAATATTTGAACCCAGCAAAAACAGAAATGTTCTTAAAATGTTTTTTCAAAACCTTTTAATAACATTTAAATGTCGGGTTATATAAAGGTCATGAAAACGTTTTTAAAACGTTATTGAAAATATTTTGGGCAAACATTTTTCGCAAAATATTTTTCAACCCCAAAATAACATTTTGTTTGGAATGTTTTGTATCAAGTTTTCAAGAATGTTTTTGGAATGTTATTAAAACGTTTTTATACCCTTTATATAACCCGACATTTAAACGTTTTCTGTAAAACATTTTTGTTTGCAGAGCAGTAGATTATCAAAAAATGTTTTTTAAGGTTATAAAAACGTTTTATACTCTTAATATACCCTTTATATAACCCGACATTTAAACGTTTTCTGACAACCTTTTATAACCTTTTGCGAATGATGTCGAAAACGTTTTGTGTTTGCTGGGTTGTCAGTCATTCAGAAAAAACGCATAATTTATTCATGCAATGCTTTGAGAAAATTCATTGACTTCTTCAGTATTCTTGTATCGAGCAATTTACACAAAATTATGCAGACAACATCTTGATTATCCGTGTTGTCGTCACAGTTTATTTCATGTGAAGAAAGCTGTGTTGTGTAAGCTTGCTGATTTAATATAATACGGCCTCTTCGTTGTACAATAAACATGATAAATAGAGAGAAAAAATTGTTACGTCCACTCTGAATGATAAACTGACGAAGAACGAGCTCTTAGCGCCAACCTTGCGCCGAGGGCCTAGCCGCGAAACTATCACGTGACTTAACTACGGAAGGCAATTTCAGTCGCGAGATAATATTATGTTTCATTAGACGAGCTAATTAAACTGCATTATTTTGATACTCATGGTTAATCATTTTAAACCACCACGTTTTTCTCATATTTATAATCTGTAATACGCTTTGTTTGTTGTTTTTTCCCAAGTGATCCTATATCCCACAGAACATACAGGACTGAATGTCTGAAATTATAGCTTACAATCGTGCAAAATATGAAAAGGTTAATTACCCTCGTATATTTGTTGTGTGACATCTGGCATACAATTTATGTTTATTCGTGATTTTACAGGTGTTCTTCATAATTATTATTAAACGCAAGAGGAAAGAACATCGGCTGAAATTATGATGAGTATGATAAACAGCAAAGGTCGGTCTTTTAGCCGTGATAATTAGTATGGTTAAGGGCTGAGATAGCGTATTTTTGTGGTACCTGAGAGCACATCAGACATATCTAAATACGAGGAATGTCCTTCTGATATCAAATAATTTCTATTTTTTTAAATTCGCGATATAATACACATTTTACGGCAAATGATTAAAAATTGAAAAAAAAAAATGAATATCTTCAATATGAAAGGTCAAAATGTTCATTTTATGGTCGGCTTTTCATCCCAGCTTGCTTTTCTTCAAATGTGTGCCGCCTAGAAAACCCATGCCGAGTGATTGTTTTTGTATTGTGCTACAAGCAGAACAAAGAAATAATATCGTCATTTATCAGAACCAAATGCAGTACTCATTAAGGGGGTACTACACCCCTGGCCAATTGTATGCCTATTTTTGCATTTTTCTCAAAAATTATAGCGCATTGGTGACAGGTAAGATATGCATATTATAGGGGCAAAGACTACAACTACTGCACTGAAAATTCAGCAAGTCAAGGCAAGTAGTTATTGATTTATTGATCAAATATTGGTTTCCCTCATTTTTAACTGTAACTCCACAACTGTTGTTTCCAGTGCAGTAGTTGTAGTCCTTGCCCCTATAATATACATATCTTACTTGTCACCCATGTGCTATAATTTTTGAGAAAAATGCAAAAATAGGCACAAAATTGGGCAGGGGTGTAGTACCCCCTTAAGTTTTAGAAGCCCGTTTTGGGGGATCATTTTGGAGAATCTTGCCTGACAAAAACCGTTTTGTTATATTATCGATATCTTGATTGTGGAACGTTAATTTAGATATCTAACTACCTACATTATTTCTGTCTGCCACTCGCTATCCCATTTCATTTTCACTCCAAAATTAAGCTAGGCTACTATTTACCGAGTGACTCATTTCGGAATGCCATCATCTATTATGAAAAAACATGAAAAAGAAAAGTTTCCACCGATTGGGTGCGACTGAAACAGTATCCGAAACTTCGTTGTTTATGTGTTTATGAGTCCAGGTATTTACCGCTGGGCCACGGAGGCCATTGAACGAAGAAGTAAAATATAGTAAAACAAAAATAATGCTATGTTTAGCCTTTTGTTTTGTTTTTCAGAATTTGAAATTAAAATTTACGACTCTCATTCTATATCTAGAGCTTTTTGAAAATGTATGTGAAATAGCTTCAACAATGGTTCGCTTCATAATAGTTAAAACAGCATTGACCTAAAAAAAGGGCGGCGAGAGGTGCCATATTTACGGATTCAGGCTAAATTCAAAATTGTTCATGGTTCTCAAGCGCATCAGCCATGATTCTTTAAAGGAATAAATTGAAAAGCGTTGGTGATAGCAGGCATCCTTGTCTAACTCCCACTGTTGTTCGGAACCAATCGCCATTGCTTCCATTTGCAAACACTGCACTCATGGCATTGCTGTACAGCTGTTCGATGGTACGCACTAGTGTTGGGTTGATGTTTACATGGTTTATGTTCTCATAGTGACCCAAAGCACAGCATGCCACACCCTATCAAACGCCTTCTTAAAGTCAATCAAGACATGGTATAGGTCCTGTTGGTGTTGGAGATATTTTTCACATACTACCGTATTCTAAGGTTAAATATCTATTCAGTTGTGCTCCTTCCTGCTCTGAAGCCTGCCTGTCCTGATTAGTCTTAACGTTATTTTGTTGGGGTGCCTGATGAGGCTGATTGTCCGGTAGTTTTGACAAAGCTGGAGGTTTCCTTTTTTGGGGAGCATGATCACTAGTGTCTGTGTCAAAAGGGGTAGGCCATGTCTTCCAAATGTTGTTGCATATCAATAGCTGCATCACATGCTGCTTGAACAAGCTCACTGGAATGTTGTATATGTCTGGTGACTTGCCCTTTTTCAGTGCTTTCACAGCAACTTCCACCTCTTCTCGCACGATAGGCTGACTTTCCTCATGATCTGAGTAATACTGTTGGCTGTCCAGGACAGATGGATTGCCTTACAATTCAAAGTTGTACGTACAAGTCAGAGCAATATTGCGTCCACCTGCTAATGATCTCTTTTTCTTCCACTAGGCACTTCCCGTTCTTGTCCTGGATAGTGGCAGGTATGCTGTTCTTTACAGTGGTTACATTTCACCACTAGTCTTGAAGGTAGACCAGGGCGCCTTACCCGTTATCTCAGAAGCCGGTCGTCCCCTCACACTACACTAGTGCTACAACTATGCTATTACCTACACTACATGCAACATGCAAGATGCTACCAGGGACGACGGTCTCCTCCTTGTATGGTCCATCATAACAAGTATGACAAGAGACTACAGGTCATTAGCTGCAGTGTTGGAAACACTGTAGCAAGGGGGGGGGGGGGATTCCGAGGTAGGAATTAATTCTTTGCAAAATCATGATTTATACCAACACAGATGAACGTTCATGAACAATCTGCATTCTGTTATTTGCAATAGCCGATGATCAGACATAAATTCTAAAAGGAGCAAGTCCAGATATCAGCGTTAATTTCATGGTAAAACGCATTAAAACACCAAAATGCAGTCACAAAATATATAATATTAATAAGATTTTTCTTTGGTGTGTCACTTTTTTGAAATATCACCAAAATATTAAATTTGGGAAAAACGTCCAAAATTTTAAAACAAACATGAACGTTCCAAAATAAATAAACATTTGCACTCGACCATGCCGGCGGCGGCCCATTCATGCAGCGCTGTGATTTGGGGGTAACTCGTCGCTTCAAGTTACCTGTACTTTAAGTTTGCCCCTATCAGAGCCCTTAATGCTTATTATATATATGATGTCAAAACTCAAAATAAAATTTACAAAAAGGGCTTGATTTTTGAGGAAAAGAACAGAGACAAATTGAGCCACAGACGGACGCACGCAAGGCTCCAAGACAATGAGTGATGCACCGTGCGTGTGCTATCAACCAGCGCGTCTTAAGGGTAGACAAGGCACTGTTGGTCGAAGCAGCCAAAAAATATCGATTTTCATTATGTAAATCAATATATTATTGAAAAATAACACTTTGCTGTTTTGCAAAAGTTCATTCTACAAACCATATACTTTCAAACTTTGCTTGATTTATCGTTGTTAATGAGTTATGTACGTTTATGTAAGTGAAGTGTTGCAGATGTTTCAGCCCTCCTACAACATAACTCAAGAATCACAGGACCTACAAAAGTATATCTGTGATATTTGAATTCTTCTACACACACGCTATGAAATGAGCAATGCGATTTTTGCCAAAGCTGCCTACCAATCGCAACTTCGCAAGATGCTGTGAACTACCAAATTGCAACACTTTTAAATAGTGTCAACCCTTAAAGTCAACAACGAAATTAAACCCGTAACCATTGTTTCGTCCGAGATAATCTTCAAAGCTATATTACCAAAATTAATGAGCTCTATAGTCTGTATACCTTTCTCGAGTCAGTATATAAAAGTATACATTTTCAGAAATGAAATGATGCAAAGAATCTAACTAGCATAAAAGATTCCTGCAAATTGACAGTTTTGAGAAATAATTTAATTTTACTTTACTGACTCGATGAAGGTACGCGGACTTTAGTTTGTTAAAAATGATAGCTAAAAGATATGACTTTCACATGACATGTCACATAACTATTTAAACACTGAATGATTATGGAAAACACATTTGTAAATTTAAAATAATACCGCATTCGTTGGTACCCGCTTTTTATGGGACACCCGTCCCGGACGCTTAATTTTTTTCTGCAACCATAACAGGACGCAACAATTTTATAACCCATAGGAACACATAGGAAAGGTTTAGGGTTAGGGTTAGGGTTAGGGTAAGTGTTAGGGTTAGGGTAAGTGTTAGGGTTAGGGTTAGGATTTAATAAAATTATGCGTCCCGTTATGGTTGCAGAAAAAATTACGCGTCCCGGGCTCAGTATACGATATCAGTCTCATCCCTATTCTTTCCATCTCCATCATACGTTGAAGTCTACTTACCTACACCCAAATGTGGACTGTAGAAGAGTTCCGATTCCACAAACCATGAATCCTGAACACATCAAGCGCCCCATGAGGACTGTGTCATAGGACATACACATCTTAATCCCAACTATTATTGATACAGATACAATGCCGCCAAAACTTGCTAAAAATTGCTGGTGGATAAAAAAGAAAAAACATACGCGTTGGCATGTTGAAGCGATAAAAATTTAACAACAAAAATTATAACACTTTTAAACTGCTCTTAAATTGTCAGTCAAATTTGACTGCTCGAATTTTGATTTATCCGCGTGAAAAGAGTTCTCACTACACATGAGTGCATTTTGGTCACGATTTAGTGCAAGTTTGAATGCTTTAATGATGCTTTTATAAAGTATCTTCATTGTTTAAACGTCACAGTAACTGAGAGTAGTTTGATAAGGTAATGAAATTAGCATATAACTATAACATTAATTAACAATAATATGCTAATTATGGCCTATACTGCAAAATCGACAAGAATGCAATGTAAAATTGTAGTAATGGCGCGTACAAAATTAAGCAGTAGTCAGCAAAAGAAACCGTACAAGTTCAGTTTTTGTTAATGAAACATCAGTTCATGCATTGCAAAGTAAAATAAATATACGTAAAACTAGATGGACCAGCAGAGAAGCAAAGAAGTTTCTGAAACATGTGAAAAAATTAGACCAACGATTATCAAAAAAGATTATATTGTAATATTCTTTTTTCAAAAACAATGTAGCTGATTCAGTAAACAAAGTTCGTTGCACTTGTGTACGTTTCAGTAAACAATGTTGCCTTTGTCATCACTTGATGAGTGATTCCTAGCAGCAACCGACGCTAGATGTATCTCCAGCGCAGCTCTTGGTGTTACCAGGTGATTTTCTTGACCCCAGTTTTAGAAACTCATCAAAAATGAGATAATTGATACTGTCCGTCGTCTCTATTCATAGTGGTGCCCCTCCTCTTTCTAATTTCTATAGCCTCCTTTATCCAGCGTTTCGTTCTTATTAAGTCCCAATGATCTCAGGCTCCCCCATTCAAAGCATGTTCTTGTCTACTTATTGCTAGCTGACTTCCTGACAATTAGTTGTCAGGGATTATTTTCATCCTGCTCTGTTGACCACCGTAAAGCTAAACCTTTCCTTTTTGTGTTCCTCTAGCCGTGCATCAAAGCTTATCTTTCGGGTGCACTATAGTTCCCTTCGGAGCGTGTTGTGCGGCTTCATTGCAGTTGAGATTTTATACTTCTTCATCACTCTTGACACCTTTTCTGTGATCCCTGTGACTCTTTCTGGTGGCGGTGTCGGTTTCTTAGGCTTGACACTTTGCATATGGTCTTTGACTTCTTCAAACGACCACTAGGGCTTGGGGCAACCGCTTGTTTGGAGCGCTTCCTGGATTTTTTCTTCTTCACCTTTATCCTACTCTTCAGTGTTACGATGCTGTTCTTCCTGTTGTATAAAGTGCGTACCCCCAGTTTCTGATGCCTTTTTTTCTCAAGGCGGTGACCCAACCTCTTTCCTGTTGAACTTCGCCCTGTAGAGTCGTGAAGGTCAGGTCATAGAAAGGCCCTCGTCTCTGAATATACAGTTCAATTTTCAAAACCTGACCTGACAGTTTCGAGTGTCTTGGGCGACATTCTTCTTCAGAGTGAGCTATGTCCACACAACTTCTCCGACGACTTTCGGCCTGTAGAGGGCGCACTACTCGCTGAGATGATTGGGTCATAGATGTGACTTAGAAAATGGGCCCCCTCGTCTCTGTTCATGACTTTGCGGGGATTTCTTCCTTATCCAGATGGATTCCATAATTCTTCTCGATCTAGCGTCACCTTCCTTACTAAGAATTCTGGACCCTTTCCAATCAATGACATGGTTTTGTTGGACAGAATGATCGGCTACCGCAGATTTTCTAAGTTCGCTTTCAGATTGTTTTCTAGTCTGGCGGGTGTAGTTCTTTTTTAAACCCGTAACGTTGTCCGTTTCTTTCATGTGTTCATTTAGTCTCGTGGAAAATCGTCGCCCCGTTTCCCCCACATATCACAGTTAGAACAAGGGATTTCATATACGCAGTCTGTCATCTCCGCGAGTAGTGCGCCCTCTACAGGCCGAAATTCGTGGGAGAAATTGTGTGGACATAGCTCACTCTATAGAAGAATATCGCCCAAGACACTCGAAACTGTATCTAATTGGTTTTGAAAAATTTAACTTTGTATTCTGAATTTCTGCAAACCTGATGAATTTATTCACGGGCCCTCGTCTCTGTTCATGACTTGTGGATCTCTTTTTCTTATCCAGGCCGAAGTTCGTCAGTGAAATTTGAGTAGATGATGAACATGATGAATCAAGTTTTTGAGAAAAGAATTTGGTGTGTCAACCAAATAAAATAGGTCTTTATTTCAAGAGTTACATTTGAATGAACATTATGTTCCATTCGAATTGGTTTTAAACCAGAGTTCAATATTGCATTATACTCCTCGAGATGGTCAAAATAAGATTATAACCTAATCAGGTTGTTCTTGAGGGCGCATGACACCAAATCACTGCGCGAAAGGTGCAATGGTGATGAGTTCCGCTGGCTACTGGAGACAATGTGGTGCCCTTAGGGACCATGTTCTTCGTGAGGTTGGCATGTTCTGATTTAAATGAAAGATGCTAACCTATTAATGACTAAAATAGATATGAAATTATACAAATCGATTTCACAAGAAAAGTAGGCCCTGTCCGAATTACTGCTAACGGAACAAGTTTTAATGCTAGTTTTGGCGTTGAAATAGCGGCGTCGCTTTTCAACATTTTTTAATAAAAAACTGAATCTGTAAAGTTCCCCAAAATTGAAGCCAAAATGAAATTTCAGTCCTTAATTAATACAGGGATGACGTTAAAAAGTGAAAAAAATTGTCACGCCTGGTAGAAAACGCCGCTTAAAAAAGTTGATTTCTACGTGCTTTTTAATGGAGAAGTTATTTGGTGGTTTACGCCCTTGACCCAATTTACGTATCTAGCTTGAACTCATTTAAACTTTGCAGACAGGCTTAAAGTGGCTACATACCTAGCTTTGTACATTAAAGCAACACGTAGTTCTCCTCTTACTTTTTTTGCTGACTTAATACATAACAGGGTGGTCCAAAAACAACTTTGGACCACCCTGTATTTCAAAGGTCAATTATTCAAAGTTGAAAAGTCTGTTACATATTCTGAAAGACCAGCTGCCTTTTAAAGAGTATTTGGTGAAAATATGAATGAGAAGGTATTTGAATTAAAACTGTAGTGCCAGACGTACGTTGGCATTTTAACATGGAATTGAGGAATGGGATGTAAATTTATGTTAGAAGTGCTGCAAATAAACTTAAAACCTGCTAGAAATAAAATGAAGCTAATATAATGCATTTTAAGTTAAAGATTGTAGAAGCGAAAGAAAGTATTACGTTATTTTTTTTTGGGGAAAGCAATACCTGCACTACAAAAACTCTCTATTGCATGATAGCTCACACTGACTTGTCGCATATCTGCAAGTTGTAATTATTCACAAGACATTCTATATTATGTTTGGGACATTATTTACGTTACTACAACGCTATTTTGTTTGACTAATTGCTTATTTCTAAAATTCTTACACTAATGCATATTTTTATGGCAGATATACAGCTCAACTGATCATACTTTTCCTACATTCGACCTTGCATGATTTTTGAGTTGACACAGTCATGAAAATAACTATAGATACTTGACAGACCATTAGTAGCCCAGTTCTGAACATTTTCATTGATAATTCATAACAATAGGTATCTGATGGATCAGTGAAGATAAGAAGGGATTCCGTAACCTGATATTATAGTACATCTCGAGGAAAAGTGCAATGGACATGTTTTCATTTTATGTTTCAAATATCCCGCGCATGAAAATTGAGTATTTAACCCAAAATGGAAAATGGTACAATTTATTGGAAATCTGTTTTAACAGATTTTTTTGACATCTTTTTCTGCACTGTATTATACCTAAATTAAGAAATTAAAGTTTTTTAAGTTCGGATAACTAAACTGAATTTTGTTTTAGCAACTTTTACACTATTTTTGAGTTGTCCAAACTTACTCCTTTTGAATTGCGCCAACAAGGTGAACAAGTCATTTCTATGAGTGTACTTAATATTGAAAACACATCAGAGCAACTGGCCTTTAAAAAAAAAATAATCATAGACTCTGAAGACTTTAGTCTAAGGTCCCATATGGCTCCTTATTGGTTGCACTTAGACTGTACATTGAAAATGTCCTAATATTCTTAAATGTTTGTGGACCAATGTCTTTTCCATTGACATAAAGCGTGTGTTTTAATCAATTTTAGTATATAGCACTTGTTCAGTGCCTGTACAGGGTGTATCAAAATGATTGGTACCGTCAGTTTTCAGTGATTACCCAGCAAACACAAAAACGTTTTTAAAACGTTTTAAATAAGTAATATTTTGGATTTTGGTTTAGGTAAAAACGTTTTAATAACATTAAAATGTCGGGTTATATAAAGGTCATGAAATCGTTTTAAAACGTTTTGTATGAAAACACACTACAACAATATTTTTAAAATGTTTTCGAAATGTCATTGTAAACTATTTTTGCAAACATTTTTGGCCAAATATTTTGTCAACACTTAAATAACATTATGTTAAAATATTTGCACCTAGTAAACACAGAAATGTTCTTAAAATGTTTTTTACAAAACGTTTTAATAACATTTAAATGTCGGGTTATATAAAGGTCGTGAAAACATTTTAAAAACGTTATTGTAAATATTTTGGGCAAACATTTTTGCAAAATATTTTTCAACTAAAAATAACATTCTGTTTAGAATGATTCGTACCAAGTTTTCAAAAATGTTTTTGGAATGTTATTAAAACGTTTTTATACCCTTTATATAACCCGACATTTAAATGTTTTCTGTAAAACATTTGTGTTTGCTGTGCAGTAAATTACCAACAAATGTTATTTAATGTTATGTAAACGTTTTATACCATTAATGTACCCTTTATATAACCCGACATTTAAACGTTTTCGGACAACCTTTTATAACCTTTTGCGAATGATGTCGAAAACGTTTTGTGTTTGCTGGGTAGGGACAGGACTGCTACATCACAATGCAACATAGGATGCTCCTAATTTGTAGATAAATAATGTGAACGATTATAAACTACAAATTGAGGCCATTTTACTGTGATCCAATGCTGCATTTGGAAGCAGCAGGCTTGTCAAGAAACATGAAAACAGATGGGTACCAATCATTTTGATACAGCCTGTATGGGACCATCATGGCAACCCCTCTCTGACATTACAAAATCCACTCAGTTCATACAGAACTATGGACACCAAAACAAACTTCTGTGGCAAAATTCAGTTTGGGAGCCGGACTAATTGTCTTTGGCTTAATTTTGACCATACAGGGGGTGTATGGCAAAAATAGCACCTTCATTATAAACATTAATTATAAACAATGAACGTTAATTTTGTGTGAAATTCCTATATATTGAGAGGAATTTTTGACATCAGTTTTCATGGAATTCAATCGTTGTTGACATTTGAACTATGTATTATCATATTTTTGACATTTGACCTACTTGAATTTATAGTCATTTTGAACATTAAGTTAACAAAGCATCGGTGCAACAATGTTATAATTGATTATTTTTTTTATTCCCACTGATGAGAGGAATAATTTGTGACATATTTTAAATTGTACCCAATTGTGACTTTCGAACCTTCATGGGAGTCTAGGGTGCATAGAAAAATGGTACTATGCATTTTTTAGTTTTCTCAATTAAATCACTTTCCATGGACTTGGTTGGGTTTTGTATTCATATATTCAAATGTTATGTGAGTCACGCCTGAGTGGAGACACATAATTGTCATGATTTTTGCGGAAACTTAGAGCATATTGTAACCTTTTTGTCAAATTAATTTACTATGATAAACAGTTTGATACATCTAAGTTACGACTACCAAAGCAAAAGAATTGTAAAAAAATCCATGCTGTATTTCCAAACACAGCACTTCAATAGAAAACAGAAGAATTAAAAAAAATCACAAAAAAACCATGCGGTATTTTCCAAACGAAAACACAACACTATTAATAATATAAAACATAAAACACATGTTTCTGTTTTACCTGAGCTGGTATTATAGTTTCAGTTGGGTGAACGATTATAAAGCAAACGCAAGGTAACAATACTGTGTGGGCCTTTTTTATTTTCCAAATGAGACAATAGTCTGCATATTGTTAACCAGCATTCTTGAAAATGAGAAACATAAAAAATGAATGGTTGTAGACTGAACACAGTTTGGAAATAATTTCTTCATTTTTTTTGGTGTTATCTATCATTTACATATCAGGGAGGTACGACCATTTGCAGATGCCCAACCTACTCAGTTTTTAGCCTACATGTAATGTATTCCGTTATTCTTGATTGACATCAAGTACAAAAAATATCCGTCAAGTGGTTTAGCTGTAATGCCCTTAACAAGAGAGCGGTACACAAGCGAGTGATAGTCAGTAAAAGATGCATTCGATTTACACAGAAAATTTTGCAGGCCGTGCCGTGCCCTTCCTTCCTAAAACACCAAAGTGCGAATATTTTCGGATAACTAAAATGAATTTTGTTTTAGCAACTTTTACACTATTTTTGAGTTGTCCAAACTTATTCCTTTTGAATTGCGCCAACAAGGCGAACAAGTCATTTCTATGAGTGTACTTAATATTGAAAACACATCAGAGCAACTGGCCTTTTAAAAAAAAAATAATCATAGACTCTGAAGACTTTAGTCTAAGGTCCCATATGGCTCCTTATTGGTTGCACTTAGACTGTACATTGAAAATGTCCTAATATTCTTAAATGTTTCTGGACCAATGTCTTTTCCATTGACATAAAGCGTGTGTTTTAATCAATTTTAGTATAGCACTTGTTCAGTGCCTGTATGGGACCATCATGGCAACCCCTCTCTGACATTACAAAATCCACTCAGTTCATACAGAACTATGGACACCAAAACAAACTTCTGTGGCAAAATTCAGTTTGGGAGCCGGACTAATTGTCTTTAGCTTAATTTTGACCATACAGGGGGTGTATGGCAAAAATTGCACCTTCATTATAAACATTAATTATAAACAATGAACGTTAATTTTGTGTGAAATTCCTATATATTGAGAGGAATTTTTGACATCAGTTGTCATGGAATTCAATCGTTGTTGACATTTGAACTATGTATTATCATATTTTTGACATTTGACCTACTTGAATTTATAGTCATTTTGAACATTAAGTTAACAAAGCATCGGTGCAACAATGTTATAATTGATTTTTTTTTTATTCCCACTGATGAGAGGAATAATTTCTGACATATTTTAAATTGTTGTACCCAATTGTGACTTTCGAACCTTCATGGGAGTCTAGGGTGCATAGAAAAATGGTACTATGCATTTTTTAGTTTTCTCAATTAAATCACTTTCCATGGACTTGGTTGGGTTTTGTATTCATGTATTCAAATGTTATGTGAGTCACGCCTGAGTGGAGACACATAATTGTCATGATTTTTGCGGAACCTTTTTGTCAAATTAATTTACTATGATAAACAGTTTGATACATCTAAGTTACGACTACCAAAGCAAAAGAATTGTAAAAAAATCCATGCTGTATTTCCAAACACAGCACTTCAATAGAAAACAGAAGAATTAAAAAAAAACCACAAAAAAAACCATGCGGTATTTTCCAAACGAAAACACAACACTATTAATAATATAAAACATAAAACACATGTTTCTGTTTTACCTGAGCTGGTATTATAGTTTCAGTTGGGTGAACGATTATAAAGCAAACGCAAGGTAACAATACTGTGTGGGCCTTTGTTTTCCAAATGAGACAATAGTCTGCATATTGTTAACCACTCACCCCCCATTCTTGAAAATGAGAAACATAAAAAATGAATGGTTGTAGACTGAACACGGTTTGGAAATAATTTCTTCATTTTTTTGGTGTTATCTGTTATTTACATATCAGGGAGGTACGACCATTTGCAGATGCCCAACCTACTCAGTTTTTAGCCTACATGTAATGTATTCCGTTATTCTTGATTGACATCAAGTACAAAAAATATCCGTCAAGTGGTTTAGCTGTAATGCCCTTCACAAAAGAGCGGTACACAAGCGAGTGATAGTCAGTAAAAGATGCATTCGATTTACACAGAAAATTTTGCAGGCCGTGCCGTGCCCTTCCTTCCTAAAACACCAAAGTGCGAATATTTTCAAACACCTAAATTACCTAAAAATTTAGGACATGTTACAAAACTATATTTTCAAGAATTTCAGAGAGTACTTTAAATATTTACCGGTTATTTTTCACACAGTGACGTTAACTAGGCAATGCCCTATACCTATAACATACACTGTTTGTAGAGGTCACGCGTCAATCGTGAGAGTACTGTGTATTGTTTATAGGAAAATGAATAGTAACTATAGCAGTATGTATAATATAAATTATTTATTTCCTGTCTATTTCTCACCTGGAATCCAAACAAAATAGTAGCATACCACGGCGGCACATCTTCCAGTCCATATACCACTTGTCGTTTGTCATCTTTGTGGACCTCACTCTCTCCATGTAATTTCCGTTCGGCATTATTAACTGATCCTTCTGGACACGTCTCTACATCATCACATTTCACATAACGTCGTTGTAAAAACGCCTGACCCTTCTCCTCCATTTTGAGGATTTTGAAGAAAGTTATTTTCTACACAGAACTGCTAAATTAACGAAGTTGATCATGCACTGCCGGCAATACTAAATGTCTGTGATTTGATTTTACGCTATAAAACATGCACGATTTAATTTCTGGTATTAAGCTATTACATGCCAGTTCGTGAATCACCTGTTGAACTTCGATGCATTGTAACAATCCAGCAGGGAATATGCGGCCCCGGGTATGCGGCAAATTTATATATTAAGCTATAATAGGCCTATATGATAGCCATAAACCCCATAAATGAGAAATAGACACAACTAAAACACATGACAATTATCACGATTATTTACCTACATAGTTTATAGCTATAGTTTTAGACAAACATTATCACTGATTATATTGGATACTGATAATCGGAATCTACCTGGTCATGGTCAAAAATGGACTAACAATCAAGGTTTTGCCCAGGATTTGCTCCGGGGATTTGCTTTCGAGGAAAATGTTGCTCATGCTGTGTGTCGTCATCAAATGCGCATATTAAGTATATCATTTGAATTATGTTTTCGTTGGATAATATCCCGGGGAGGGAGGGGGGCTGCTCACAAAAATGGGTGACTGGGATGTGACTCTCACCCAATGACCCGGGCAGGGGCGTAGCCAGCTTTTTTGGTCAGGGGGGCAAAATATAATTTGGAGGGGCACAGACGAAAAAAAGTACAGTTGCCTCAGGCTTAATTAGGACGATGTGCGCGCGTAGCGCGCAAAAATTTGTTATTTTACACTATTTTCGCCCATTATCAGGATGGAAATGACTTTATCTTTACACTGTGCGCGCGTAGCGCGAATTTTTTTTTGTATTTTGGCCCATGATCGGGCTGAATTTTGGTAGAAAAGGGACTCCTTGCCCCTTTTCTTTTCCTTTGCCCTCCTAATTTTCTCTTTCATTTTTTTGTCAGAGGGGCACTTTTTTCTTTCATTTTTGTCAGGGGGCACTCTGCCCCCTGCCCCCCTGCTGGCTACGCTACTGGACCCGGGCCAATGGCCCCCTTTTTTTTTTCTGATGATCCCCTTTTTCCTGTCACCAAAATACCCCCTTTTTCAAAATGTTTGAATCACCGAATGATCCCGTGTTTTCATTATATTTTTTCAAATTTTTCATTTAACTTTTCGAAAAAAACTTTTATATTTTGACCAAAACATTTTCCCAGTCTCGTGGAGCACCCCGAGGTTTTTGATTACTGCAATGAAATCCGGGAATGAAATAATACAGACCCCGCTTAAGTTTAATGGACCATATCAATCACTAATAACGTAATTCAAGATCAAGAAAAAAAGGTCTTTTTAAATACTTTTATGCCATAAAGAATGAGCAGAATGAAAATTTTCCTGCAGGGATTCAATCATAGACCATTTATGATTAATTTAAATTTTACCGCAGGATGGTCCGGTGACGGGTCAACAACCTCCATCTCCCATGCAGTTTTTAGAATCATATCAGCATGATCAGTGGGAAAGTCTTCCTCATACGTGAAATATTATAGTGCTGCAATAATTATGTTTTTGTTTGGGTTTTGTAATTTTGTATTTAAAACCAAAACATGATTATGTTAAATTGTTAACCCACTTAAGGGCTGGGTATGAACGTTTGGACAGTATTTATTGTGGGACATTAGAGCACTTCAGACATATCGAATTGCATTCTGAATACGAAGAATGTCATTCTGATATCAAATAATGTTGATTTTTTGAAATTCGCTATTTAATACACATTTTATGGCAAATCATTAAAATTGATATTTTTGATATTTAACAGTACTTGAAGTAAACTTTATAAATCTGATGATTTATACTTAAAGTGTATGTAGGTGGGATGAAAAGCCGACGATCAATTGAAAATTTTGATCTTTCGTATTGAAGATATGGATTTTTTTTCCCAAAACACCAAAACAAATTAGGTCTTTTGGGAAAAAATCCATATCTTCAATATGAAAGGTCAAAATTTTCAATTGACTGTCGGCTTTTCCTCCCTGCTACATACACTTTAAGAATATGTCATTAGATTTATATAATTTACTTCGAGGACTGTTATATATCAAAATTTGAAAAATATCAAATTTTTATAATTTGTCATAAAATTTGTATTATATTGTGATTTTCAAAAATGAAAATTATCTGAAATCAGAAAGACATGCTTCATATTCATAATGCAATTCGATAGGTCTGAGGTGCTCTCATGTCCCACAAAAAATACTGTCGAAACGCAATAAACGCACATTTTAGATCCCTTAATCAGCTTATTATTAATCAATGTATTTCCGTATTTAGCTAATACGCAGTATAGGCCTTTTTGGTGGACCGCATGTTACTAGCTTACTAGCTTACTTAGTAACTGACTAACCATTTGGTCTTAAATGGGCATGGGCATATCTCGAAATGCCACGAAGCTATAACCCCCGAGTGGTCTCAAATGAAGAAGAAAAAAGTAAGAAAAACAATGAAAACACACAAGAGGTTCTACTCCTAATTCTTTTGAAGTTGCGTCCATTTTACTCCCCTCTCACGGCAAAAGATGTAAGCGACTCATTTTTGGGGAAGTTAAATCCTTATGCTTTGCATTGAGAAGTGGGGACATACACATTGTGACTGTTTTGGTGTACCCCCGCCGGGGGCAAAGGTTTTTGACACGGCCAAAAGAAGGACACAGTCCAGCAAACTAAGGTAAACGTCAAACGAATTTTTTTCACCACAATGCATTTATATAATGTCCCTAGAACATGTAGAAGGTTTAAGGTTTTTGGCACGTCAAAAAAAAAAAAAAAAAAAGGGGGGGGCAAAGGTTTTTTGGCACGGTCAAAGGGGGGGTACAGTCCAGCAAACTAATTGATATTTAGGTAAACGTCAAACGAATTCCAAGAGAATGTTTTTCACCACAATGCATTTCTATATTAACGGAATGTCCCTAGAATGGCATACTGAAAGTCCCTAAATATCCAAGTGGTGGAAATATGCCTAATTTGCATTAATCTAAAATTGCCACTAATCACAACCTTATTTTGAATTTAACACTAATCTTATATAACTTTTCAGGTATTTTAGATGCCTAAAATGGTTATTCAGAATGGATAATCAATACATGTTTCACAAGTTTGTCAAACATCTCAATATGGATGCCTTAATTTGCAACAATGCAAAATGGCCGCCAATTTTAGGACATTATATTGATTCGGTCATCATTCCCAGTCTTAGACAACGTTTGTGGTAATTTAAATACCTAAAATGCACATTTTAGGGTCGGTAATTTCTATATATGTTTTACAAGTGTGCAACGTGCCTTAATATGAATGCCCTAATTTGCATAAATCCATAATGGCCGCCGATTGTCATACTACAGTTAAGTCCATTTTAATTTCCTATACACAATGCTCTCACCATTGACGTGTGACCTCTACAAACAGTGCATAGTGCAGTTATGTCCACGGCAAATTCACCGTGACCTTTCCAGCCATAAACACGCTTAGTGAAGATTAAACCGAGATATGCAGTATATTAAACCATTATGGTAATCGATTGTCCAATGCAAATTTATTACCACGTGATAATATTAATCCAATGAGCGATCGAATTGTCCACTACGGTCGACTAATCCAATTGATAACGACGCTATTGACATGTACGGCCGGAGCTCCACTGACCGAGTTTTGGGGGTATTTTTAAATGGTTTGCTGTCATTTACTCATCAAAGCGGTCCCCCGTTATTATAAGGACTATGCTAAAGATTTAAAGATTGGCATGTAGAGAATAAACCATACTTGATTGACATTATTACGGTTTCGTGGCACCCCTCTAAATGCAACCAAGCCAGGGCGGCCCGGTGAAGCAAAATATGCATTGGAATAACACGGGAGTTTGGATATAACGGTATGATTTCTTTCTCACACAAATGTATGGTCCCCCATTATTAAAGCTTGTACCGGGTTAAAAATTCAGATATTTTGAAAGAATAAGTAATTGAAACATAGAGCAAGTACTAAAATCATAGCTTTTATACTTTTTGATATATGACGCTAATTAGTTCATCTCCTATATCTACAACACATCGCTACCAGTAGGGGTCAATTGCCTATTGTGAGTGCTCCTGTGTTGTGTGCATACATGTAGGCAACAATAACTGCATGATGGTATGTTAGAAGTATAGGGCATTGCCTAGTTAACGTCACTGTCAGTGAAAACTAACAGGCCAATATTTTTGGTACTCTCTGAAATTCTAGAAAATATAGTTTTGTAACATGTCATAAATTTTTAGCTAATAATATTTAGATGTTTGGAAATATTCGTACTTTTGTGTTATAGTAAGGAAGGGCACGGCATGGCCTGTAAAATTCCCTGTGTAAATCAAATGCCCCGGCGCGGCCCAAGGACTCATGTGCACTTGGTTTATCCCGATTCCATGCTCGCTCTCGCAGGTTTTCTCCGGGATCTCCGGTTTCCTCCTGTATCGCAAAAATCGGTGATTAGTTGTTTGGTTATCAAAAACTTCCGTCACCCAATTGAATTTGGGGAGCTGCACAGATAATTGGTGGATATTACAATCTAAATGCGGATAGGTGTGCGCCGTTCGGCAGCAACCTAGTTGATGCGATCTGATTGTGATGATTCACCATTGCAGCGAAATTACAGCGATTTGAGTCCTCTAAGATCTGGAAAAAGGCGCTTTATAAATCCAAAATTTATTTATTTATTAACTTTTAGTGACTATCACTCATTTTGTTGACCGCTGCTCTCTTCCGAAGGGCATTAAAACTAAACCACTTGACGGATATTTTGCTGTCAATCAATAATTCGAAAAACACGCTATTTATCCATCTAAATAAATTTAGATCTACTTCTTTTTTTGCAACCTGCAAGTTCAATGGGTTGGCATGATAATTTGAAAGTTTTGTAATTTTTCGTGTTAAAACAACGAAATTAGAGCTCTTCAAACAGGGGAATGTCATGAGCTAATTAGTATGCATAATTGGTTACGGAGCGGTACGCGCACTGTTTGTTATGCATATTTACTTTCACACAGAGCAGCGTTTGTGCGTGCTCACGACTGACTGAATGTGGCAAAGTCACCTTCAGTAGTTGTCTCGGTCCCAGCCGGTTTGTGTTCCTCCGTCATTAAACAAACCGTCTGGCGACAACCCCAAAATGACGATCGCTGATTGGTTTAATGAATTTCCAAATAAAAAGGTTTTCAATTGGCTATAGCTGATGAATTAGGGCGTGAGATGTGTAAGTGACACAAACATCGTACTTTGTAGATACCGCAAAACGCAAAATGTACGCTAGCTTGCAGCCACTGAGGCGCCAATCGTCTGATATCGCCTTTCATGTCAGCGACTCGCAACGCGTACTCACATACGTTGTGTTGATTAATACAGGGATTTATATCGCTGCATGGCTGTCCATCACTTGCCTTATTGTTATTTGGCAACACAATATTTTACGGCGTTAATTCATCCAATCAGGAAAGACGTTTTATGAGGTTGTCGCCAGACGGTTTGTTTAGTGACGAAGGAGCACAAATCGGCTGTTACCGGGACTACTTCAGTAGCATCAATAGGCTATTAATTTCGATATCTGGTGGTGGCGAGTTGGTACAACAAGTGCCACGGCACACCAGGTAAATAATTAGAGAGTTTGCGGAATGAAGTTACTGGAACTTTAACGGCAACTTCAAAAATATTGATTGGATTTCTTGCTCAAATTCACTTCAACGCGAACGTCAGATTGGTTTCTGTACCAACAGCGTCTTGTTGCTTAAACTCGGGACATGTGTATCAATGTGCGTTCAAAAGAAGGGCATGTGTAAGAGCTTGTTACCAATTACATCCAAATGTCTCTCTTTTGTTTAGTCAAATGGTTATTAGTCCCACTTCAAGACAAAAGACTCTACCTTAAGAGCTTCGTTTGAGTAAACATGAATGAACTCGCGATACCACTCAACATGGATTATGTCGGGACCCAGCGTTAATCTCCTTATCATATTATTTTGAAACTAGCTAGGCCCTATACGTTTCAATTAATATTCTTACGATAGTTATAGGCCTATATATATATAATATTATTTAATAAAGGCTCGTCAGCTTTGTCAATTGAATATATGAATACAAAAGCCACCTAAGTCCATACTTTGGCCAAATTGAGTTAAGCATGGGAAATTGTTGCTATACATAGGCCTGTCATATGCATGAAAGAACAACTCAAATTCATCCTCTGTGTCTATTGGGCATGTGAAAAATAGCATGTATGAAAGAATCGCCCAATTCCATGATTTGAGTCTTGTAACACATTGATTGAAATCCAGTATGTATAAAAGTCCACTTGTAACACATTCATTGCTAGAGAATGACTTTTGAACAAAAATGGGTTTAATAAAGGAAAGTGTGTGGTTTATATTACATGGCAGAATGCTTATCAACATTATACATACCTGTGTGCTTTATTTTGTATTATCTTACTAGTGGTAATCTCATTCTAACATTGTTGTCTTTGTATATGATTCAAAAAACCACCCAAGTCCAAAATTTAAAATGAACCCCACGAAGTCCCTGAAATGCTAATCGTCATACCTAATACAGGTTAATCCACTCATTTGCACGTAAAACTTACCATATTGACCAGGTAAATCTAACTGAAGGAATTAAAATGATACACGGGTTTTTCTCTCAAAATAACTTCGCATGGACTTAGGTGGCTTTTGTATTCATGTATTCAATTCCATATTCCAATTTACTTCGCAAAGCCTAATGAAATACATATTCTTTATTTCTTTCCCCTCCTTCTGAATCTCTCTCCCCCTTCCCCTCCTGTTTCCCCTTCCCTACATTCTCCTTATTTTCCCCTCCTTCTCCCCTCTATCTGTACTCGCTCTCTCAAACTTGACCCTCCTATAATTACCCACTCGCACTCCTGTTTCCCCCTCCCCAGTGATTTTGTCAGGGTTTTTCTGTTAGGAGGGCGTGGGCCGATTCTCAAACGGAAACGTTTTTACAAAATGGGCTTAAAATGGCAGAAAAAGGCCTAAAAGCGTAAAATATCACGGCGGCCAGCATCCAAAAGGGAAGGGTCAAGAAGGAAGAGAAGATGTCCCACAGGGAGCCCCCCTGGCTACCAGCAAAGCACCTCCCTGTCCACTTCCAATGCCCTCCTCTCCTCCTCCCTACCCCCCCCTCTCTCTCTCTCTCTTACCAGGCACAACCTATGACATGTTATATATAAAAATGTTATGCACCTGCTTTACTCTTCCAGAAGTATCGTACACTGCTGGCTCAAGTAAAACCAGACCATTTTACGGGTACTTAATCCCCTTAGCGTTGAAGTCAAGCCAAAAACTTGGTTCCGCAAGCTGATTTGGTGTACGTCATGAGCACACACAAAATTATATATCAAGTGTGATGTTTGGAACAAAATTTATTTTGATTTAATTCAATCAGTAATTTTCAGCAACATGTAGCATGTTTTTTACCCAAACCAAATTAGATTTCCAATAATTGGTCTATTAACTAGATAATACATAAGTGGTAATTATGTAGTCTATGAGGAAATAGGCAAACTATTGTTCTAAAGTATGATGTATTTCATCATAATTTACGGCACACTATAGATTCTCGCGTTAACTTTAACTTCAAGCGGCTTTAATGGCAGAGTGGTTTTGAATACATAATCCTCTATAATCCTCTAGACGTTAACGTTAAAGTTAAAGTAACTTCATTCCGCAAGGTCTCTATTATATTGTACAGGCGGGAAACTAAATCAATGCACGGACGTGTATCTGTTACCATACCGCTATATCGCCATTTACAAAATAGAGTTGACATTTTTATTTGTTCCTAATCAATGATAACTACCCTATTGTTAGTAATGACTAAACAGAATAAAAATCCTATATTGTTGAGGGGACAATAAAAAAAAACTATTAATCTTATTATTATTAGTACCTCATTTCAAATATTGAGTTTTTTTAGTTTTGGTTTTGGTCACGTGGTTTCCTATTATCCTGCCTAACCTCTTGACTCACAATATATTGATATCTTTGTTTCTACCTTTTGTTAAAAACTTAAAAGTTGTATCAAGGAGATTCGGTTTTCATTTGTGATCCGATCAAGCAAAATCAGTCGGAACTCGGAAATATTGATTTTGAGATATAGCCAAACAAAGGAAATATTTCCTTTTGTTTTCCCTTGTTTTGGAAACTCGTTGCTCATATCTTTGGAACCGGCTGTTCAATTTCAATGGAGCTTTCTGCAAAATCCAGCTTTGTAAATGCCTTTTGCTATCCTAAAAGAAACTGACAATTTAATATTTCCGAGTTCCGACTGATTTAGTTTGATGGCATCACATTTCAGTTTCTTATTTAATGGTGTGAAGAAGAAATCATTTAGTTTGAAGTTACCTGATCTAAGTATACAAAAGAAATGTTTAAATTTTGCAATGCAATATTCACGAGGAGAGAAATCGAGCATGTCGATCTACATTGAAAAACATGGTTTAGAAAACCGAATAAGCTATGGCTATTTTCGATGTGGCTGCCATTGAGGTGTGGGAATGCGTGAAATATTGGATTTGTCTATAGTATAGGCTACATCTTCCTCAACATCTTCCAGCCGGGATGGATTAGATCATGTACAGTCATCCACGTGTTTATACTCTAAAGTTGTACGTCAAAGTGTGTACAGATTACCGATTTAGCATGCGGCGACACCAAAAGGTTCTTAAAAACACATTGTTTTGAATTTGTTTTTGTATATTTTGTTACTTAATTGAATGTGAGCGAGCGAATGAGTAAGTTAGGGTTCAGGGATCGGGGCGGAGACAGCTAGCCTATTAGTCCGAGAGGATCATTATTCCGAAAAGGGTTAAAGTTATAGTTTCGTCAAATTACGTTAAAATTAGGTTATGGTTATGTTCAGTGGCGGCACTACAGAGGGGGGTATTTTTTTCGTGACCCCCAAATAAATAAATGCATAACCCACTCCTTCCGAAAAGATGACAGCCCCTAAATTCCCTGTCCTCATGTGCAAAAATTATCAAATAACACCATCGGCAGCTACACAGTTCTGACCTTAATGCCCGTAAGAATCCCATTACGTCATCTATATGGCCAATTGGCACGCCCATTTAGCACAAAACAATAAAATTATATATTTTTTATATCAGCTATAATTATCTAGCTTTTCCGTCGTTAAAATTTTTTTCCATAATGGAAAACGCAAATAAAGAGTTCATCTTTCGGGTTAAATTATTTTACCCTTTGCACTAAATGTCACTATTTTGCTGTGACAATTTTCCTTGCGACCTGTCATTTTCGCCTATACTTTTGCACGTGGAGTTTGTGCATATCTGGGTACCTTACATCGTTGAATAAGGTATGACGACTTGTAGATGTCACGTGCGTATTTATAAAAGCGCATTTACAAATATACCCGAAGTACACTCACTGGTTACAAAAACCATAAAAATCCAAAAAACAAAATGTACACAGATGAATATAATAAACATAATAATATTATAATATTTATCATTTATGGTATAATTATGTTAATAATGCCCAAATGCTCCACTGTAAATATACATTGCTTTAAAATAGGTTATTTTAATGTCATAAATATCATGAATATATGTGTCCAATTTACCCCTACCCCAGCATGTGTCCCACTTACCCCACATGCGTGTAAAATGGGGTTAGTGGGACAGTTCCAATTTACAGCTCTGGAATTAATAAGCCATGTAGTACTTGAGCACAAACTACTTTAAAAGATACCTCATTAACTACACTTTATATTAAAGGGCAAAAAGTGTTCTGCACCGTCTCTGTCTTAATTATAAATAAGGTTAAAATGGATTTTTTAAAACCATAAACTAAAAGGCTCTTTTCAGAGCCACCAAGTTTCTATAAAAGAGACAGAAAAGGTTTCCGAACCGCAGAATGAACGGCTCTTTCAGAGCCAACAAAACAAAAAGGCCGATATGATTGGTATAATCTTTTTGGTTTGATATTCACAGTTTTGAATATTATTAACCAAAAAGTAGTATGACTTTGGTTATGTATAAATACTTCTTCTAGAAAACAAAATAAAGTTTCACTATAGTGTTAGTTTATAATTAAGAATTTCTCAGCAGAAGAAGTCCTAATTTAATTGAGCACGGTTTAAGTTTTATAAGGTAATTACTGGAAGCAGGTACCGTCTGTGTCCTTCACTTTTTATAATGTCTTAGGGAATTTGAATTTAGACATTAACCATCTTTTCAGTCTTCATTTTCACTAAATTTAAAAAGCCTTTGGCGTAGGCCTAAATAAAATAAAATAAATACTCTGCCTTCTAAATCAGATTAATTGTAACGCGATTAGGTAAAATTTTTTATGATGTACTGTTAATATTTATATATTCCTTTATTCATCGGATACTACAGTCTTTACACAAAACATATCTACTATACTAAAATAACCAGCGGGGTGTGTGGGTGTGTGTGTGTGTGTGTGTGTCTGTCTGTCTGTCCGGCTATGTGTTTCGCCGTGCTGCGACGGAGGTCATTCGAGGGCGAAGGTCATATGGGGTCAGTATGCCCAATTGGCTTAAAAGTGGTAAAAAGAATCCTCGATATGACGGGAACATGTCAAAAAGTCAAAAGGGGTCACCAGGGGTCAAATAGCATCGCTATCAGTTACTCTCACAGCTAGTGAACTAGTTTGAAAAACCCTCCTACTCGGCTACTGCATTATTTTATTTTATGCTAACAACACTTTTAGAAATTTGTCATTATTTCGTGTTCGTATACTGCTGTGCAAATGATGAGTGCATCCTGCTTGTAATACACATTGTGGATCCTTTTCATATCTCGAAATGCCAAGAAGGTGTGACCCCGAGTAGTGTCAAATGAAAGAAAAAAGTAAAGAATATAATAAAAAATATTTCCCCATAATACAGTGTGGCACTCCTCATAAGACCGGGATCAATATTCATATTTTAGGTCTTTTCTATCTAGTATACTAAAATTATCGACGCATCGATCCGATATTTCGGGGCATGGGAGAATGAATAAAATCAAACCGAGGTCACTCGAGGGCGAAGGTCATATGGGGTCAGTATGCCCAATTGGGCTTAAAAGTGGTAGAAAGAATCCTCGATGTGACGGGAACATGTCAAAAGGTCAAAAGGGGTCATCAGGGGTCAAATATCATCGCTATCAGTTACTCTCACAGCTACAGGTGAACGAGTACTACTAAATTAATTAGCGAAGGCGGTGTGTCTGTGTGTGTCTGTCTGTCCGGCTGTGCGTTTCGCCACGCTTCGACGCATCGATCCGATATTTCGGTTATGGATAGGTATCGGGAAAAGCATGTTGACCGGGTGGTTTTGAAGGTCATCGGAGGTCAAGATCAAAGATCAAAATTTCAAACTTCGTCCGATCGGGCCCAAACTTGGTGGGTGGAATCCTTGGTACGAGGGGACTATATGCGCGAAATAAAATCGAGGTCAACCAAGGTCAAAGGTCATTACGGAGGGGGTCAAATTTCAAACTTTGTCCGATCGGGCTCAAAGTTGGTGGGTAGAATCCTTGATACGAGGGAAAAATATGGGCGAAATTAAATTGAGGTCAACAGAGGTCAAAAGTCATTACGGAAGGATAAAATTTCAAACGGGCTCAAACTTGGTGGGTGGAATCCTTGATATGAGGGGAATATATGCCCAAAATAAAATTGAGGTTAACCGAGGTCAAAGGTCATCACGGTGGGTTCAAATTTCAAACTTTGTCCAATCGGGCTCAAACTTGATGGGTGGAATCCTTGATACGAGGGAAATATATGCGCGAAATAAAATTGAGGTCAAATAGCATCGCTATCAGTTTTTAAAAAAAGCGCAGTGATTTATAGTGCGCTACGCACAGGTACAACGCCTAGACGTTGATCCACAAGCCTCAGCACACTTTACAGTTACTCTCACAGCTACCGGGTGAACTAGTATACATTAAATATATCGATAACCAAATGAAAGTGTGACCCCCGGGTAGTGTCACATGAAAGAGGAAAAATCTGAAACGTGTACTGCCGATGAAGCCCCATGGTTTAGCTATGATGCGGTATTCGCTCTGAGCCTGCTCTGAACGAATATGTATTGTCTACAGTTGAATAATAAAGATTTTATTTGTTGCTTAAATTAACCGTCAGCTGCTGTAGTCACCCAGATGTAATATGTACATATTAATTGTGTTACAAAAGAGCGGAATATACTAGGGACGTTAAAAATATGTGACTCAACATGTTAAAATTTCAGTTCTGTAAATAGCATAGCTCCATAAAATATGTACACTTGTCACCAACACATGATTTGTAAATGAACTGAGTTGGACCAAAGATCCCAAAATCTTTGGTTATAGATATGTATGTTAGAACAAAAACAAGAAAATATCAGGTACATTGTATAGTACTCCCAGCTATAAGAACCATAGAACTGGACACCCTTAACCATTTTAGGCCAGGGGCGCAAATTTGGATTCATACCCAAGTTTGACAATTTCTGGAACAATTCCATTAATGATGAAAAAATGCTAAAATTCCAAGATGCTTTAAAAAAACCCCACATTATTAGTTGGTATATATAATATACGTGTTAGTTAGGTATCAGATCACTGAAGACTATAGCATACACGACAACCAATATTCCTGATATTGTTGAAGTGGAAATGTTGAAAGACGATACTGCACCGCCAGGACAAGGTGCTTCGCTATATTTTGCAGGCCAAGGACCACATCTAGGAAAATTATCTGGTATAGGAGGAAGATCTTCATCACCACCAACGTGAATGATCAAAGACATGCCGATCTGAAAAGATTTATAAAGTGAAATGAAATAATTTTAGTGGAGAAACAATAAGCTATCACAAATTCCTTACTTCCATCAAAGAATGAAGTGTTGATTTTTCCAATTATAGTGCATTACGGTATATTAACGCTAGGACGTTTATTTATGAATACCAGAACCCCGAACAGAAGCTACTACCATATACAAAGCAGACTCCGATTCTGTGGTAAAACGATGATATTAAATGAAAACTATAATGATGCAGCAATGATGCAGCATGCAGTGGCAGCAGTGGTGAAGCCAAGGGGCGGGACAGAACATGGCAGCGAGAAGAAGCATGCAATGCAGCTTATTATTATCCACTGTTTCGCAGAATACAGCTCCATCCAAGTCCGTTTAGGTTGAGCTAACTGAGCAAGTTCATTTCAATATACAGTTACACCGACATCGCCTGGTTAATAATTACTTGGTACACAGAGATACTAAAATCAATACCCGGGATCGATACACGTGAATGTCGTATGCACGATTTTAATATTCAGACGAAAATCTTTGGATACTGGGTAGAAAATGATGAATATCTCCCGTAAATGATTTCGTATAAAGAAACCAGATGTGGTTCCTTGCACTTGAACATACGTGTTGAACAGATATGATAGTCGTTAGCTCACGTATTGAGATAGAAGCTTGCGTCTTGAACTCAAAAATTGACAATTCAGATTTTATATGTGCCGAACACCGAGCACTACTATATAGCGCAGTGTATAGGTCAATCGTAGATGTAGTCTAAAAGCAGTGACCTATGGCGGCCATGCTATAACACACACACAGCGAAGTCAGTCACCTTGCAATTGTCAGTAGCCTTAGTCAGATGTCCTTCGGCCCATTATGCCTTTCAAAACTATTAAACAGGTCGGAACAAAATGGTCATGCGTGGCGGTGGATTCACCCTACCATGGCGATTTCTGCCATGAAGATATCGGGGCGATGACACTGCGAGTCGGAATTTGGACAAGACGGTTAAAGGCGCTTTAAGCACATGTTTTAGAGCTTACCGCAACGTGAAATTCCAAGTGACAGTGAAAGAACCACCAGCCTGGATTATCTGCGAGGAAACGTATTGCTGTAAAACCTCCATCAGGAATGATCACTGTGTCCTTCAGAACAGCTGAGTGCAGCTTTCGTCTTATCATGCCTTCAAATCAAAGAGACATCATAAAATCAAAGTCGATCTATTTCGATAAAATAAGACACTTATCAATACATGAAATATTTTTGAAATGGTTGAATGTTATCATTTTGTTGATCATTGTGATAAAATACGACAATAAATCATTACATGGTCAACTATCATCATTAACTGTAAGAATGCTGAGTTGCATCAATAAGTTGTTGAAGTTCCCTGAACTGTTGGATTGTAAAAATCAGCAGTAAGGCAGCATGTCACCTTAGTGATTATTAACTTAAATTATATGTCAATCCCAAGGATTTGAGCATTTTTTTTACTGGCTAAAAGTAAACGGCAACTATAATCGGCACGTTTTAGTCCGGTAAAGCCAATTTCTAAAAAGTTATGAACCCTTAAGGGAAGGGGTATGAACGTTTGGGCAGTATTTATTGTGGGACATTAGAGCACATCAGACATATCGAATTGCATTCTGAATACGAAGAATGTCCTTCTGATATCAAATAATTTTGATTTTTGAAATTCGCAATGTAATACACATTTTATGGCAAATCATTAAAATTGATATTTTTGATATTTAACAGAACTTGAAGTAAACTTTATAAATCTGATGATTTATACTTAAAGTGTATGTAGGTGGGATGAAAAGCCGACGATCAATTGAAAATTTTGACCTTTCGTATTGAAGATATGGATTTTTTTCCCAAAACACACACAAAAAATAGGTCTCTTTGGGGAAAAAAAATCCATATCTTCAATATAAAAGGTCAAAATTTTCAATTGATCGTCGGCTTCTCCTCTCAGCTACATACACTTTAAGAATATATCATTAGATTTATACAAATTATTTCGAGGACTGTTATATATCAAAAAATAACAAATTTTAATAATTTGTCATAAAATTTGTATTATATCGTGAATTTCAAAAAATGAAAATTATTTGATATCAGAAAGACATGCTTCGTATTCAGAATGCAATTCGATACGTCTGAAGTGCTCTCATGTGCCACAAAAAATACTGTCGAAACGCCATAAACGCTCATTCTAGATCCCTTAAAAGAAACACGTCAACAATTAAATAAGTAATTGGCTTTACTTGTTATTATTTATACTGTACCTGCTTTGTCCATTGCCATCACTTGTTCAACTGAAGTCGATGTGTTGATTTTCTCTAAAGCTACAATCCTAAAAGATTGCCCATGTAAATGCATTGGATGACTCGCGTCAAAAGTAACTCCTTCGTCTACCACAACGAATTCAACAACCTGAAACAGATTTTCAAAGGATTCACTCAGGTAAGTATATAAAACTGTCAAGCTTTCGTTATTACGCTCTGGCTTCATCATTCTAGTTGCTAACTATTCCACGTAGAATGCCCTTAAAAAGTGGTGGCTCTGGAAAGAGTCGTTTGAAATAGTATAGTACCGAAGATTCGGCGGCTCTGATGAGAGCCCTTCAAGTGAAATGACCACAATATACACTGAAATGTTCGGTGGCTCTGAAAAGAAATGTTCAAATGAGCTTCCTCTTGCCTAGTGAAAGATAGGTGACCCATTCATTGTCAACGAATTAATGACATCATTGACATTATTATTTAGAGGGTTGACATAGTGAGGGTAGCGAAATTTGTCCATGGATTTCAAGCAAGAACAGAAGTTGTATTAGCTAGCAAAATATTTGTTTTTAAATGGAAATAGTTCCAAATTTATCTTTTGCTTGCAGCCCATAAAACAGCATTCGATATTTATTTTGAACCCGATTTTGGTTTTTCTATAATTTATGATAACAAAATACCAAAGAAACATAAAATGATATAAATTACCTGGCCCAATTTTGCTTCAACAATATGAGTGCATTCACAATATTCTGCAGAGCAATTCTTTGGGTAATTCTTAATCGTATCTGGTGTGCAAAAATCGTCATCACTTAGTTCCTTGGATTGCGTAAGAGGTGGGCGTGAATTGAAGGTGAAGCTGACGTGGTTGAGCTGCGGTGAGTATAAATGATGTGATCTGTCGATTTCTTCGATAGGATAGTGTTCTGGATCGTGAAAATGATAGTTGTTGACTTTGTTGAAGTCCATGCCGATGTAGTAAATAAGATCTGCCTTCTCTTTCGAAGTTTCATCATCAGGGTCTATGGATAACAAAGTAATACATCATAAAAGTTGACCAGTGGCGCAGCTTGGGGTTGTGCGCCCAAGGCTAAGGATACATAATGGGTCCCCCCAACAAAAATTGAAACAATTGCGCGCGGACACGAGAGAAAATTTAGACAAATAGGACCTCCCACTAATTAATTTTGGTTATAATGAAATTGAATCGGTTTAGAATGATCTTTCAAATGATTTTGACGAAAATTTTGACTTTCATCGCTTAGAGGGGGCGCAGAATCGATGCTGAATTGGTCGATTCGGCGCCCCCAAGGGTGGCGCCCAGGGTACGTGCCCCCTTTCCCCCTGTCGCTTAATATAAATTGTACCTTGGGGATCAACCCGAGGTCAAAGGTCAAATGAGGTCACATAATAACTTTGCCAGATTGGGCTTAAACTTGGCGCAAAGGTCAAAGGTCAAATGAGGTAGAATGTTATACTGTGCTTAAACTTGGTTCAAAAAATCCTTGATATGAGGTGATCATGAAAAAGTCAACCTGAGGTCACCGGTTAAATGAGGTCAAATGTTAAAATGGACAGTAATGGGCTTAAACTTAGTGCAAATTATACTTGATAAGAGGGGAGTATGAAAACGTGAACCTGAGGTTATCCAGGATCAAAGGTCAAATGAGGTCACATGTTACAATATGCCCAATTGGGCTTAAACTTGGTGCAAAGCTCCTTGATATGAGGGGAACATGAAAATGTCAACATGAAGACCTGAGCGTAAGAAGACCGTAAGTTCATGGCATTTTGAGATATAATCATTTAATATTTTTAAAATAAGATAATTTGGAAACCAAAAAAGCCATAATATTGACACTTCTCAGGTACATGGGTATAGGCAAGAAGAATCATTTTGTATATCAACCAAGTAAATATCTGTAATATTGATCGATATTGATCGATTTATCATTTTTGGACTTGCGTTCTTCTTGCGCTCGGATTGAAACAAACTCCAAACTGAATGAAGATGTTGGAAATATTTAACCATATTGGTAATCTATGTGCAAAGACGAGCAATTTGACACCTTGTTTGTTGAATTTGAAGGTTGTTTTAAAATTTGATCTCAGTTGACCTTTAACCGGAAGTGGACCCTCTAACTCATTAACCGAGCTCAAAATGTATGATAAATTATATATTTTTGTAATCGTTGTGATGAGACGAGTAATTTGACATGTCTCTTGACGACATTGGAAATTTTTTTCATTTTTGACCCCTCTTGACCCTTCATGTGACCCCTATGGGGAGGGGTCAAATGTCAAAAAAAATTGTCAAAATGTTTGTCTACATCCAATAACTTCAAAACTACCTGTAACTCAATTTCGTCAAAAGTGGACTTACAGTCTTCTTGCGCTCAGGTCTTCCCATGGGTTTAAAGGACAAATGAGGTCAGCATTCACCGCCTGATATTCGTGGCTCTTGAGCCACAGTAGTTCTATATTTTTGGTGCACTGCACCTCACGCTCTGCGTTTAGCAATGTCCTCTTCCATCTCATTGACGTTTTTCATAAAAATAGTTGTTTTTCCATTATATTATTGTATTATATCCTTATTGTATATCAATGGTTTAAATAAAATTGATTGATTGAATGAATTAGTATCATTAAAAAGAGCGTGGCACATCGTCTACACCAGGTAAATAATTATTTTGTATAGGCAGTGAAACGAACCGGTCTGTAAATGCTCCGCCAGCTGCCGAGGGTCACAAAATAACTCCGCGCGCGGTAAGCGATTGGTATTGGAATCTCATTGGCTAAAAACCCCGGCTAAAAACTAATCGCTGAAGCTCAGCGATGTAATTAATTCAGCTGTATGAGGCAACATCCAGGCAAAATTGATTATTCTATTGGTGAATGTCGGACAAAGCTTGTATTTACACACTCTCTAAAGAGCACGTGTGGCCGAGGGAGAGCACGTGTGGCCAAGTGGATAAGGCGCCCGACTCATAATCCATAGGTTGCGAGTTCGAGCCCCGCTCGTGCCAACTTGCGTGTTGTGTCCTTGGGCAAGGCACTTTATCCTCATTGCCTACTGGGGGATGGGGTTGGGTTGGATTGGATGTTTGTATAGTTGTTTGTTTCAATGTTGCAATATTGGCGCTGATTAAGCTGCTGCCTGCAAATTGCATTGTGTCTGTTTAGGTGTGTTTAATGTACAATTCAAGCAATTTGACCTGCGGGTCACCATTAGAGTTTGAAATAAAAACCTTCCTTTCCTGATAGCCCAATGACAATAGTCCGAATCGACTCGCATTCCTGAAGAACATAATAATAATAATAATAATAATAACAATAATAATAATAATAATAATAATAATAATAATAATAATAATAATAATAATAATAATAATAATAATAATACATGAGATTTATAGAGCGCCCTACGATGTAAAAACAGCCTCAGGGTGGTGCAATAATTATGTGTACCCCCTGGGGCTGAATTATAGGGGCGGGGGGGCAAAGATTTTTGGCACGCCAAAGGGGGGCAAGCATTTTTAGCAGGTCGAAAGGGGGGGGTCAAGCGATTTTGACAGGTCGAAAGGGGGGGCACAGATATTTTGGGCACCGTTTCTATATTACGCCCTAAAAAGGCGTAGGAAAACGTTACGAACACGTTCAAATATTCTTCGCATTATATGTTAAGACAATTTAAGGTTTTCAATTCGGGTTCCCCAAAATCTTGCATGTGTAAGGGGGGGCAAAGGTTTTTGGCACGTCGAAAGGGGGGGGCAAAGGTTTTTGGCACGGCCAAAGGGGGGACAAGCGATTTTTGGCAGACCATTTTGAGAATTCACCCCCCCGGGGTACACATAATTATTGCACCACCCCTCAAGGCGCTGCACACATAGTCTTATGTGGCACATACACTAATACAAAATCAACTAGGTCCTACATGCTGAACAAAATAGTATACTCGTACATGAAAAATAAGCATGAAAAAACTCATATACACACCTTAATATACTAAAATATAATAATAATGTACAAGTTACTCAATCGGTAAAATATCAATAAAATACCGTGAGCATGACCAGCAAACTATATAAACTTAGTCTACACTCTTTTTTTTGCCCAACCTTTGCATATACCAGATTTTGGGGAACCTCAATAAAACCTGACATTGTCTAATCATATGGTGCGAGCGCATCGAGCAGAAAATGTTGTACATTTGAACCTTTCCTATTACTATACCTTTTTAGGGCGTAATATCGAAACGATGCTGTACCTAAAAATCGCATGCCCCTGTAAAAATATTTGGCCTGCCAAAACATCTTTAACCCCCCCCCCCTATAATTCACCACCGCGGCCGGCGTGGCGGTAGCAAAAAGGATGAGGCCTACCTGTGGCATTAAGATTAACGATTGGGATTGCCGTGTCTGACGCTGCTTCATTCAATGGGTTTAGAACGACGCCCTCTGGTACTAGGATCTCTGATTCTTGTGGGTCTTCTAATGGTGCGCCCTCATAACGCACAATCGCTAATTCTTGTTGAAATCTACAGTCAGCCAAACCCTGCAGAAATTGTAGGAAAATGAAAGAAATGTATGATATGATTATCATGGTTTTCTTGATAATGTATTGTATCATGTTATGGAGCAGGTTTAACTTCTTTTTACTCTTTTCTCGGGTTCTTTCTTTATACCGTTTGTATCTCCATCAATATTTAGCTAGCCATATTAATGTACGATCTTTTAAAATGTTTTTTGACCTTTTTTCTTTCAAACCTAATTTTTAGCATAATTGTAATGTTTACACATGTCCCAATTTAAACCTATGGGATTCAACCAAATTCAGTGTGTTTCTATAGGACAACAGAACAAGACATAAGTATGACTTTAAAGGATGTCTTCGGCAATCACAACATTATTCCTTATAATTATGCTAGAAAATTAATTATCAAGCCCGAATCATGTGGTATTATTTTAAACAAACTCATATTGACCATAAAAACGAATTTATCAGCCGTCTGTGAACACGCGATATTCAAAATTCCCGGGCGCCGAAATTGTCGAGTGCAACGACGTCCCAGTAATACAATAGTAATACAATGAAGGCTGATAATAATTTCGGCGCGGGAATTTTGAATATCGCGTGTTGAGAGCCGGCAGTGTTTATTCGTTTTTATGGTCAATATGAGTTTTTTTTTATTTATATGAAACCATGTGATTTGTGCTTGATAATTATTTTTCGAACATCTGGATCTGGACATTATCCTCTGAATAAACAGGTACCCGCATCACATCAGAGTTGGTACAAACCAATGACCTAAGACTGGATTTGGCGAAATTTAATTGAGGTAGTCCCTAATCATGCTAATGGCGGTCTTGAAGTTTCCGTAGTCTGGAATGTCTAATATGTCGTGGGGTAGTGTGGAATTGTCCATGGAAAAAAGCTGTTTGCGTAGGTTGCTGAGTTGACTCTAATTTGCATGTATGAAGATGGGTGGTGTCGTCTGGTCATTCGTGTTGGTCGGGTGAGGTGGTCCTGCTAGTCTATGTCGACGAGATTGTGTGTAAGTAATTCTGTACACTCAGGCTAAATCGGCAAATAAGGCATCACACACCGACATCGCCTGGCTAATAATTATTTGGTGCAGCAGAGATACTAAAATAAATACCCGGGATCGATACACGTGAATTGCTATGCACGATTTTGATATCAGACGAAAATCTTCGGATACCGAGGTAGAAAATGATAAATATCTCCCGTAAATGATTTCGTCTCAAGAAATCAGATGTGGTCTCATACACTTGAAAATACGCGTTGAACAGATATGATAGTCGTTAGTTTGCGTCTTGAGAAAAGGCCGTGCGTCTTGAACTCAAAATCTGACCAAAACTCTGAATTTTATATTGCGTTGGTCAACCTAGCAGCTGACCTCTGTATCATGTCTAGCTGGTGTCTCTCTTCACCAACTCTCTTCACCGACCCATAAGTCAACTGGGTTGAATGAGTGACAAATATAGGCGAGACTTGATGTATGTAGGACAAGCTTTGAAGTTCCTTCTGATGACACCCTGGATCTTCTTACAGCTATTTGCTCATTCTAACGTAGATTGTCACAAAACTTCAGACCAAGGTACGGATGAGAATGTGTTGTCTTAAGAGTTTTTTGGCACAATGTGTATGGAGAGGTTTTGATGGTTTTCTTGGTTGTGAAGTTCATTTTGAAACATTTATCGGTATTAAAAGTCATCTGCCAGTCTTGACTCCAACGAGATATTGCATCAAGATCTGTTTGAAGGATGATCTGGTCTTCTACAGAGTTGATCTCTCGATAGATGAATGCGTCATCGGCAAAGAGTCTGGTCTTTGTACCAGCACTCACACAGCTAGGTAGGTCATTGATGAAAACTAGGAAGCTCATCGGCCCAATAACATATAAGGCATAATGTGGTGATTGCCGGAGACATCCTTTAAAGTCATACTTATGTCTTGTTTTTTTTGTTGTCCTATAATAATTGTATAAATTAGGGGATTAATGAAAATGTTTCGACACTCTTTACAACATAACTCAAAAACTACAAGACTTGCAAAAGTAACTGTGATATTTGAATTCTTTGTCCATCCCAACAATTTTCGCCAGAGGTCATTATGCTACCACGATTCCATAAATTCACAACAGCTAACTAATCTAAGTGGAATTAATGAGCTAGAATTATTTCCAATTATCATCCTTGTGAATGTGATGATGATACTTGGCAATAATTAAGATTGATAATGGTAATGTTAGTAAAACGAAACATTCCGTCTCAAGTCTACTTCAGAATAATCAGTAACAGCAAATAGCAGAATATGGGAGTGTTTTCCATGAGCTAGTACATGTAGCTACACCCAGGGTACGGCTGGGGGGGGGGGGGTTAAGGGAAAAGCACCTTGGCCACGCCACTGGGTCTCCTTACTCACCTTAACACGCATCCAATAGTTTCCTACATCCTGGTCAGCATTTAAAACAAAATCAAATCTTTCCCCTCCATAAATCACAAATATATCTGTTTCGTAAGGCTCTAACGATGCCCCATCGCTTGCAATCACCGTAAGCTTATGTGAATCTACAGATACTCTTAAAGCACAGTTGGTAATTGCATTATTGATGAATCGAAAACGATACCGGGATCCAGCACCAATTTTGAAAACTTCCCGCGCAGTGTAAGCTATATTTCCATTCTCATCCACAACTTGCTCTCGTTTGCCTTTGCCATTGATTAGAATAGATTCTGGTTTATTGCTTCCATTGTCAAAGTGATGTGCAGCAAATTTGACCATTGTCATTTCATCTAGCCAATCATGAACCAGCGCAACGTGTTCTGGAAGGTCATAGTCATATAGATGACTGTTGGCATCCGCTTCAGCTGCTTGGCGAAAGATCAAAGCTCCAAAGACCCCATCAGCTCTTTGCATACCAGCGTGTGAATGCCACCTATATAAAACAGAAAAAAAAGAGAAGCAAAAGTGTCATTTGAGTTCTGCTGGTTTGCAGCTGTTTGTAAAAATGCTTCAGCTTAATATTTTGTATGTCCATCATTGGTGTTTACCAAGCCACACAGCGTTTCCAATTAACAATTAAATAAACCGCGCATTACACCGCCACTTGGGATAGTCGGCAGAGGCCCATCGCAGGCAAGCAAGCTTGATCACACTTATGATCTTTTGAAAATGCACCAACGTTTATTTACTGCACTGGTATCAATCTTCGTCAATTTAGAGTGTTTTGTAGCAACTTTGGTATCAAATTGGAGCTAGCAAGATTCTGCATACGCACACGACCCTATCAATCAAATTGCCACAACAAGATCCGGTTTTGGTGTAGGACGGGTTATATAACTGCGGTCTCATTTATTTGAGGGGTTTATGTAAGAGATTAGAATGTACGGCCAGATAAAATATTTTGCCCTAATGATAATTAATGAAAGATCTATAGAAAGAGAGACATTAGAGATATAATTATTCTGTTTACCATCAATATAAATTACCATAAGGCCATGTGTCCTAAATTGAGACCCTCTGTACTTTCGTATCAGTTTTGAGATAAATGGTTATAACGTTTATGTACCAATATACTTCTAGTGCCCGTTTCTATTCATCGTTATGTATTCTTCTCGAGCTAAATGCAATAACTCCACGGCGCGTGCGAGTATCTTGCACTCAGTTCATTATCTTTATCATAACAGGCATGTAAAGGTATGAAGAACACAGATTACAATGAATGACCTAAACTTGAAATCAATATTCAGGGTGGACGAGAAGATATACAGGGTATACCAATTAACTTTTTAATGAACAGGTTGTATAGTTTTGATTTGCCTATTCCTTTTCAGGACCATTTTCACAATCTGAGGAGGTCAAAATCAAACAGTGCTTGAAAATGAACCAGAAAATATATAGTTTGTATAGGGTTCGATGCTTGCTGATAAATGTATACTGGGTGATCAACATTTTCTTTATTATCATGCTAATTAATTATACACAAGTCTTAATTAATGTTAATTTGCTGCTTAAAATACTATCAATAATTGGTTCAAAGTCACAAATAATCACACCAACCCAGAAAGAGTACATCATATCTCTTCGTTTGACACTTTCGGACTTATTACAAGCAATTATGAAAATCTGCATCACAACCCAGCTAACGACTGAATGTTTCAGTCGCAAAGTCGGTTCGTTCGTCAAGAATAGGTATGTTTGGTTGACCAGATTTAAATTAGATCTTCAATCTATAGAAAAAGACCTAGAGTGATTTGTAAATTGAAATTACACAAACTACATAATTATTTAATTGCTATATGATTGCTATCAACCTTGGTGAAATAATCATGAATTTTAGTTTGTAAATCAACATAAAAGGGAAAACAAACATGTCATCAAATTGTTCTGGACCCTTTTCATATAGTTTGTATGGCTCCATGTCCATACCTTCGTGTCCTGTGGCGGCGCCAGGATTTTTTTCGGAGCATGGGGTGGATTTCAGGAGATGGAGGGGTGCAAAATCAACAAAGTTTGCGCACAATTGCTGCAAAAGTGGATATTTTCGTAATTTTGGGTTTTTACTGGGGGGCGGGGGCAACAGGGGGCAAGAGTTCTGACTGGGGGCATTTGCCACGTGCCCCCCCCGTAGCGCTACCACGGTGGAGTCCACACCTCCTCCAACCAATGACTTTGTCAGCGTAATTAAACATTATAGTAATTGGCAACAATAATGTATAGACTATAATTAAATTGTAAACCTAGTCATCTTCCGAAAATAACAAAACAGAACATTTTCTCAGGTAAAATGTGCCAACTCCAGTTTTGGTTTCTCTTTAGTTCAGAAACCAAATATAAAGGGATTAAAAAGTGGAGATGATCTGGTCTGCAACTGGAAGGACACAGTTGGGTATGTAACCACATCATAATAATGTCCTATTGTGCTAAGCATAATAATTATCGGATACCTATCATCGCGGGCGATAGTTGATGCTCTTCAGAGAAGTCTGTCGTAGGTGGCATACTTAGTCTTTCATGTCACCGTATAATTACAACCCGATTTCTACGGCCTAGAAATTAAGATATCATTTTGATGAATCTTATATAATATATTAAAGCAAGCATAATACCCATTCAGCCTCTCACTTGTCCCCTTCTATGGTGAAAATATCACGTAAATCTCATTATGGTCTTAATCAAGATAATATAATTAATATTGGAGGTGCAATTAGGTCCTGGGATCAAAACCTGACGTGATTGGTGGAAAGTCGATCAGTATGATCAGGGCGGAGATATCCTACCGCACCCTGGTCTACGAAAGTTGGGTGCAGCCTTATGTTTTGTGGGGGTTAAGGGGGTGCGTTACCTCCGGGCCCGAGGCCCTTGGGGCCCGTAAAAATACCTTAATGGGCCCATAAAAGCAAAGAAAATATATCCCAGGGGCCCGTAAAAAGGGGGCACGTGCGTTCGTTACCCCCCCCCGGGGGGCCTCTCGGCGGCACTGCAAGCATGACAAGGTGACCTCACGCTTTCAGATCACCCTCTCATCATCTGCATTTATAGCAACCACGGTCAAATGAAATATCAGCTGAACTATAAACCAACGTTTCTCTGGCGATTTATTTGTGTGATTTCTAATCCATTTTGGAGGGAAATTTTACAACACAAGCACTTAATTTTGTACATTTTGTACCCAACCTTTATTACCAAGAGCTCGCCTACCATTAATATTATTAGTGTCATTTTGCTTTCTTCGCCCTGTTCTTGTGTGTTCATTCAAAAATTAGACTTACCAAAGGTAAAAGTCTTAGTGGGCTACATATAGCTCACATGATATAGATATATGCACCACTATATTATCTATCGGCGACTCAACTTGGATGTGACTTTTATTTCCTTACCAATGTGTTCCATAAGGAGCTGCTGTGAAGTTGTAAGTGAAGGATGCAAAGCTGGGAATTGGACACTGTGTTATCATTGAAGTCCCGTCCATATACGGTGTTCCACGCTGATGAGGACCATGCCAATGTATTGTAATCCCTTCCGAATTATGCATCTTGTTGATGACATGAGCTACAATCGTATCCTTCTCACAAACCTATAATAAAAAAGTAAAGACATAACAATAATGTTGGCCAAATCCTACAGTAATAGCTATGGATCTATAAAAGTGTTAAATTGGGTTGTTTAACGTGATGACAGCTACGTGCCTTCAAAGAAGGGTACTTGTGACCAATGTGCAGAACGAAGAAGATTTGGAGTACGTCAAAGTGTGCATATGTGCAAAAAGAGGATACTCTTTCGTCGACTTGCTAAATAAGTCTGGTTTAGTAAACAACACGTCTGTCAATGTAGGTGGGACAGCACCAGGAATAATAGCTCCTGAAGAATGTGAGTAAATGGTGAAAGCAGAACCGTTTTGGAAATTGTCATCTATTCAAGGATTTTGTATGCAAAGGATTATGAAAGTCTACAGTGGTCTTCATGGGACAGAAGTTTGGATAATACTTCAGAGATAAACTGATCAGCAGCAAGAGCTAGACTTTTGGTTGAGTATCAATATATAAAGATTATCACGACCTTGTTGTAGTAATTAAAATCCTAAAGCAGTGACGGTTATCCTTTTTATGTTTTACATGTTACAGCATTGTTCAATCATACCATTCTTTTCATAATTCCATTTGATGTGAATTAGACGTATATCAACGTATTTGTACTTTGTGTATCATATTTGCGTGAACTTGAAAGAGGTTATTTTAGCCTTGGGTATTTTCCGCCAATAAAACTATAATACGAGTTAATACGAGTTAATAAACTTGAAAATATCTCTGATATCTGTTAATCTGTATACCTGAATACTTGGCCCAGGAAACAATCGATTGACCACGGCTACCGGTCTTGGTACACCATTTAAAGGTATGCAGTCTGGACTTGAACATTCTGTTAGATTAAAGGGGCATCCATAGCATGCCTTAGACATAGAGTAAAACCATTCAATTACAAAGGTGTATTCACACGTTTTGGGTTTGGCTGGCCATTCACATGTCCGCAGGCACTCGTGGTTCAGATCTGATTCTGTTATACCTGCATTAAGAATAAAAGAAGTTACTTATACAAATATTCTAATCATTTGATTGGTCAATTACTTTGATTATTTTTGCCATTTTTAGAAAAAGTCTATTGCACTCCGCACCCATGCAATAGTCCATTGCCCATATTGCACTCACGCGAGGATACCATATAGCAACGCTTACAGATGCGAGCGTATAGCATGCACCGTGACCACCTCGACTCGCCAATTATAGGTGTGGGTATCGCTTCGATTATAAATACAGTTTGAAATATTTATTTAATTTATTTCGTTTTCCTGGTGATTTATAAAATTAAGTGGAAGAAAAAGAATTTTTATATGAGTTATATAAAACAAAATTGAATGTAAAAAAAAGTGGGTAATGGTGAATCCAACGGATGAGGACACAAAACACATCAAGGATCAATAAATGATACAAGAGGATACCTTGAATAATAACAACAGGAAAGAAAAAAGCAAGGTTGAATGTCTTTATTTATTCAATGGAAAGAATATTTTCATTCGGTGAAAAATTGATTGTTCTTATTTTCTAGTACTATTTGAAAGTAAATCTAGGTTTCATTGGAAGTGGATAGTTCATACAATAGTGTAAATCAGAATTTTCATAACCATATGAAGGGTAAGTGAGTATGTGACACTGGCTTCAAATCAAACTATACTACACAAGGTTTTTTTTTCGCTATTGGTTAATCTCCATTTTGTTAATTTCCCTTCAAAAACATAATAATGACTCTGTTCATAAAGAAAAAAGAAGAAAGAAGCAAAAGTGTCATTTGAGTTCTGCTGGTTTGCAGCTGTTTCTAAAAATGCTTCAACTCAATATCTCGTATGTCCACCATTGGTGGTTACCACAGCCAAACAGCGTTTCCAATTAACAATTAAATAAACCGCGCATTGCACCGATATTCGGCAGGGGCTGATTGTTCTCGAACCTCATTTGACCTTCGCAAAATAGTGTCTACCTCCTGGTCGATTTACGCCAATTCGTACGGTTTTTTTAAGGTATTGGTATTCAAAACCTTTGTATCGGTCATATTTTTGAATTATACGAATGTGTTATTTGAATTACCGCCGAAAATTCGAATTTAATACTGCGTTTTTTCCGACTTCTGTACTGAAATTTGCTACTTCGAAAAAACACGCTATTTATCCATCCAAATAAGATCTGCTTCTTCTTTTGCAACGTGCAAGTTCACTGGGTTGGGATGATAATTTGAAAGTTTCGTAATTTTTCGTGTTAAAACAAAGAAATTAGAGCTCTTCAAACAGGGGAATGTCATGAGCTAATCAGTATGCATAATTGGTCACGGAGCATTACCCGCACTGGTTGTTATGCATTTACTTTCACACAGAGCAGCGTTTGAGCGTGCTCGCGACTGACTGATGATGATAATGAATTTATTTTGATATCAATATGTATCTAATTGATTGTTCTAACTTTCTAGTATTATTTTAAAGTTAGGAAAACATGAGCTGTTATGTAGATAGACATGTGAGCAGAAGTTTCCACGTGTAACAGCGACAATATTAATGGGTAGGGGACTTATTATACAAACAACATAAACTTTTACTGACGATAATAAATTCAATTTACAATATGTAGCTAATTGATTGTTCCAACTTTCCAATATTATTTTTAACAAAACAACCATTAGTTGGCAAGTAGATAGACATAAGACTAGACATTAGTGATAGGAGACATGGTACTTGTATTATCATGCAGGTCTAGTGATATTGTTCCTTTGTAGATTATTATTCAGGGAAATTGTCTAGCATTGAGAAAGGCCCTATAGATGCGTTAGTACGACCACAATGCCGTCGTTTCTTGGCTTGTGCTTTAAATAGTATGAGCTTGGAACGGTCCATGGATTTCCCATGGATTAGCATGTGTCCCTCACGGACCAACCTGGGTAAACAAACAAACAAACAAACAAACAAACAAACAAACAAACAAACAAACAAACAAACAAATGACAGTGCTATCTCTGGGTCCTTTTAGGTGGACTAGGGGGATTGGGCCGTGTTATGCATGTTACTGCATGGTGTAGGGTCTTGTATCTGCTATTGATATTCATGCGTTAGAGCTTTGAATTCGTATTCATCTCGACCTGGATATAGAAAACTATGAATATATCCCGTTATGTGGGAGCACGAGTGGATAAGGCGCCCGACTCATAATCCATAGGTTGTGAGTTCGAGCCCCGCTCGTGCCAACGTGTTGTGTCCTTGGGCAAGGCACTTTATCCTCATTGCCTACTGGGGGATGTGGTTGGGTTGGATTGGATGTTTGTATAGTTGTTTGTTTCAATGTTGCAATATTGGCGCTGATTAAGGGGTACTACACCCTGGCCAATTTGTGCCTATTTTGCATTTTCTCAAAATTATAGCGCATTGGTGACAAGTAAGCTATGAATATTATAGGGGCAAGGACTACAACTATTGCACTGAAAATTCAGGAACTCAAGGCAAGTAGTTATTGATTTATTGATCAAATATTGGTTTCCCTCATTTTTGACTGTAACTCCACAACTGTTGTCTGTGTTGAAATAAAATTTCCAGTGCAGTAGTTGTATTCCTTGCCCCTATAATATACATATCTTAGTTGTCACCAATGCGCTATAATTTTTGAGAAAAATGCAAAAATAGGCATAAAATTGAGCAGGGGTGTAGTACCCCCTTAAGCTGCTGCCTGCAAATTGCATTGTGTCTGTTTAGGTGTGTTTAATGTACACTTCTAGCAATTTGACCTGCGGGTCACCATTAGAGTTTGAAATAAAACCTTCCTTTTTTATTTATGGTTTCTATAAAACTTTATTGTAAGGCTTTCACTTGTTGTTGTTTATTTAATAGGGCCTACCAGGAGATGCCCAGAATGTAACCATAGTTTCCATGACACAGGAATTACGGTGTTATCGTGGTTATTACAATTTCCTAAAATGCATGCATATCTGTAACCAGTTATATTACACAAATCATTACATCAATGCAAACTTAGCAAATAAATTCTGGAAGTTGGTGCAGATGAAGCGCAGTGATATATCAAGACACGCTGTCACATGCAAAAACACCCCCAAACCCCGCCCCTATAATCACCCACTACACCCCCACACACCTGCCACCATACACCTACCCCAAACCCACACCATACAAACCAAGCAAACATGCACATTATACGAGGGTCATTCAAAAAGAACTACCTCCACTCTTATAACTTTGATTCTGTAAATGATAGCTTCTTCAAACTTGGAATGTCACCTACAAATATATATTGATACCTTTTCCACATTTTGTAGGTAACCTCAGAACCAAAATAACGGAAACATAAAGATCATGAGATAACCAGTTATAAATGCATTTTATCTTTAAAAACATATCCCAACATCTAATGTTTACTGCTATATCTAATGGTCTTTCAGAGCACGAGAATCTGCTTGGTTTACTTTAAAAAAAATTTTACCTACGTAAAATGGCCACATCTGTTATTGTTGGATGAGACTTCCAACCACTTTTTGTCACTTGCTATTTATAAAATTAGTTTCCTCGGTGTGACATTACCAATACCTTAGGACAACCAGTAATTCATACTGCAGTTACTGTCCGTTTTCCTATTCACAATACACAGTGCTCTCACTATTGACGCGTGACCTCTACAAATAGTTTATGTTAGAAGTATAGGCAATTGCCTAGTTAACGTCACTGTGTGAGAAATAACCGGGCAATATTTAAAGTACTGTTTTGAAATTCTAGAAAATATAGTTTTGTAACATGTCCTAAATTTTTAGCTAATTTAGATGTTTGGAAATATTCGCACTTTGGTGTTTTAGTGTATGTTATAGGTATAGGACATTGCCTAGTTAACGTCGCTGTGTGAAAAATAACCGGCCAATATTTAAAGTACTCTTCTGGAATTCTAGAAAATATAGTTTTGTAACATGTCCTAAATTTTAGCTAATTTAGGTGTTTGGAAATATTCGCACTTTGGTGTTTTAGGAAGGATATGTAAACGACAGATAACACCAAAAAATATGAAGAAATTATTTCCAAACCGTTTTATGGTCTACAACTATTATGTTTCTCATTTTCAAGAATGCTGGTTAACAATATGCACACTATTGTCTCATTTCGTAAACAAAGGCTCGCACAGTATTGTTACCTTGCGTTTGCTTTATAATCGGTTACCCAACTGAAACTATAATACCAGCTCATTGCAATACCGTACAGGAAAAACAGAAACATCTATAATAATTTAATACATTTCAAATAAGTGCTCGCGAATGTTCATGTTTTCTCAATTTTTAGAATGACGAATGGAATGTTGCAAGATTTTCAAACGCCATTTACTCAGAACAGTAATTCAGAACTACAATTTTGCGTATTCGGCACTCTGCCGTGTTCATATTATTATTATTCATACCAAAATAAAATTCACTATCCTGGGTAAAATCATGAATTTATATTTTACGCTATTACACAATTTGAGTGTCAAATTATGGTGTCAAACCTTGTATGTAGTGAGGGGTGAATGAACTCCTATAATTAAAGGGTATATATTGCTCGGACAACATCATATCATTGGCAAGCTAATATTATGAGGACAATGAAAATGACTCCTTTTTTGAGAAAATAAGTTCAAATGATGATTTTCAGCAAAAACCAACTGCAAGCGGTGAGTTCCTTCGAACGAGACAGATTTGGCCTGGAAACTACAGTGACGTATAAATGGCCAGCTTTGAGAGAATGGACTGTCAACACTCTCAATACACATATGGATAAAATCAGGCCGCTTCTTATATTATATATTAGTAAATTATGATATTACAATTCATATGTATATCAACTTGATGAGAAATACTTGGAATAAGCAATACATTTTTTTTAATATCAGTATCACTCTACACGACCAGAATTTAAGCATGACAAAACAATATTTTATAAGTTTGTAAGTTATTATGCAAATAACCAATTTCCATGGCCCGTGAACTAACCTTTTGTTGTACCATCCCAATTTCTCGTGTACAAGGTCGCACATCACATACATCAATGAACATCAAAAGAGCTCTCCGAGAGCTCGTGTGTATGTACTGCTCGTGAACTGTTCATAAATGTACATCATCAGCCTGCTGCATTGGAAATCAATTTCGCTTCGAACGCTGAAAAGTGCCGTACGAGCCAGCATTTTACCAACACAATTTGTTTTGTTTTCAGGAGAAATACGAATAAAAAATATTGCAACGAGTGTCAACTTGTAATGTAATAAATATTCTCTTCGAATGGAATTAAACTTGTTTTTGCAATAAAGCTCCGTGTTCAATTGTGAACAGCAGCTATTGATTACGATAATATGCCTTATCAGAGCTACATGTGTTTAATGACCCAATGATTACATAAGTCCGGAGGTAAATAAGATCACGCCAAAAGACATAATTACACAAATGGAGCACTGTCATAGTGCAGGCAGTAAGGCCTATAATATTGCCTGTGTCGTGATGAAGACCTTCAAGACAAATGTATCACAATATTGTAACATACATTACTTTGGCGGAGTTTGGCCCTCGTCTTAGTAGCTACAGGGTGTATCAAAATGATTGGTACCCATCAATTTTAATGTGTATCGAAAAGCCTGCCTCTTCCAAATACAACAGTGAATAATCTTGAAATGTCCAGAATGTATAGTTTATGAGTTGCTTTACAATAAATCAACAAAGTAGTTGGATCTAATGTTGAATTTTGATGCCTCATGCTCATCCATTATCAGTGAAAACTGATGGGTACCAATCATTTTGATACAGCTTGTATATATCCACCAGCTACGAGCTACACAATAACGCCAAAATAATCAGCCAACCAAATGACTTGCACTACTCGTAGGACCATTCCTAGCCATTCCTCGGCGCGGGGGTAAGGCCCCGTGGGGTAAGGCGAAACATATAGGCTAAGTAATACGTATATAGCTTCATACCCTAATCACATTCGCCAAATTTTGTTCAATATTAACAACACAGCAGTATTATTTTATTTGTTTGATTCAGCGTTGTCAGAATATTTCTAAAGTTTTCATTATATAATAAGGTTTTCCTTTTCACAGCGTCAAACGCCTTATTCATATCGAGCAAACAGTGAAGCAAGTGGCATTCATACTTTTAGGACCAATTTTTGGCATGTCGTTTAGAAATTTTACCCCCTCCCCGGCCCTGGGCTCATAATTATTATAACACAGCTAGCTACAGCCCCTTATATTCTTTAATTAGACAATGAACGATCTGAGGATGCTTTTCCGAACACAGGCTACTTTTCGTACATTACTATGCATACTTCCCGTAGTATGGGCGTCTATTACAAACATGCAAACACGTACCGTACTGTATGGAATAAAGCATAGTACTATCAACACGTCCGTCAATAGCCTCAGATAAGCATGACATATTGTTATGTATTTAACACAGTTGTTTAAAAAATGCGTAATAAAAACAGCAAACACACTGTTACCTAATTTATGTCGCTTAAATAATTAAACGCTTATTAAATCTTATTTAAATTATTCTAAGGCGACTTCATAAACTAGTCTCGGACCATAACAAGTCAAAGCTGTGATGTGGTCAAAAGTTATCTAAAATGTTATTTGTTACTATACATTTGTAGGATAATAAAGGTCAAACACCATAAGTTGCCATTTGATCTTACTGAGATTACTGCCCTATGCAATCGCTGTCTCAATAACTCGGCAACCAGACTTTGGACCCGATGTCAACTATTATATTTCTGAATTCCTTTTGATAGACTTTAACTTTAATTTTAAACCCCTATACAACTGGAAATTGACCCTTGATCTGTTGCGGCACGTAACTTGTAACTTCTAAACCGTAACACGTATTGAGAAAAACATTACATACTTTCAATTTTTGACCCCTACATAACCCTATGGGCTCTGCATTTTGGTGTCATTTATTTCAAAATCCGAGGGAGGGGTTCTTCCTGGTCGAAGGTATACGGGGATGCACCACAGTTTTTTGGTACCTTTTCAGCGATTTCGGTATATCGATGGATGTGTCCAGTCGAGACCAATGCGCATTGGGTCAAAATTGCCCCTAAGCGACCAATTATGGCAAATTTGGGTGCTTTTTGGTGTTTTTTTTGTAAAAACAATTGGTATACTGATCGGTAGAATCTGCCATATAATAAATCGATAGGTCTCCGAGATATAGAAAATACAATAAAACGTTGTTCGGACGGTGCTTTCAGGATTTGGGCTATGCACCACATTAAATGGTGTTATAGCCTATGCCTAGAAAATGGGGGAACCAAAAAAATCTGGAACTTAAAGACAATTACGTTATCATGGTTATTAGGGGATGATTAAGGGATCTGGAATGAGCGTTTAGGGCGTTTCGACAGTATTTTTTGTGGGACATGAGAGCACATCAGACATATCGAATTGCATTCTGAATACGAAGAATGTCTTTCTGATATCAAATAATTTTTGAAATTTTTGAAATTCACGGTATAATACAAATTTTATGACAAATTATTAAAAGTTGATATTTTTCACATTTTTGATATATAACAGTCCTTGAAGTAAAATTTAATGATATATTCTTAAAGTGTATGTAGCTGGGAGGAAAAGCCGACGATCAATTGAAAATTTTGACCTTTCATATTGAAGATATGGATTTTTTCCCAAAAGAGCTAATTTTTTGGTGTTTTGGGAAAAAAAATCCATATCTTCAATACGAAAGGTCAAAATTTTCAATTGATCGTCGGCTTTTCATCCCACCTACATACACTTTAAGTACATATCATCAGATTTATAAAGTTTACTTCGAGTACTGTTAAATATCAAAGATATAAATTTTTAATGATTTGCCATAAAATGTGTATTACAATTTCAAAAATAAAATTATTTGATATCAGAAGGACATTCTTCGTATTCAGAATGCAATTAGATATGTCTGATGTGCTCTAATATCCCACAATAAATACTGTCCAAACGTTCATACCCCTTCCCTTAATGAGTCCCCGTTTTCCTGTTTTAGGGTCACCGTTCTGCACCTTTTGACTTATACATGTACATTTTACATTCTTTCATTGTTTCATACAATTGCTGGTAGTCGTTGTTGTTGTTCTGGCAGTTGTTTTCTTTTACATAAGATATTTCCCGCTCGCGGAAGCCGCTTGTGTAAATTGTTAGCAGTAGTACTTCCCCACTGCAGAAAAATGTGGTGCGTTCATATTACTTTATATTTAATACTATATAACTACAGCAGTGCTGGTAACTTTCACTTCGTCATGAACTCGTATGAGAACTTTGTAACTGAGTTGTTTTTCATCGCCTTAACTCGGCAAAGCTCATTTAGATACCATTTAAAAATATTCAATAAAGATGTTTAATTACTCACCCTTCACAAAGATGATTTGTGCTACCAGGATAACAATGCTAAATATTTTGCATTTCATTTTTACAATGTGTTATATCAACCACTGCGTCGCAATAGTAATATCCTCCCGTACTAGAAGTATTATATATACCTTACATAACTATGAAGTCACCAATCGATCCTGAATTTGGGTCAACAAATATCCGAGATACAGATGCACTATACATAACCCCCGACATAACCACGTAATGTTAGGAATGGAAAGCGAAAAAGGCTCGCTTTGCAATATAAATATATGGGGCCATTCAAGCAGAACGTTCATGTAAGAACAAAGGTACTTCAAGTATATTACTCTCCCCCCCTCTCCCCAAAACGGGTTTTTATGCCCAAAGACCGCTTGTGATTTATTCGTAAAAGTTATTCTGTGAGCGAAAACACTAGATTCACTGTCTAAAATAATACTATGTTCACAGATTTCATCAAAATCCACCCATATCAAAAAGAAGGAATCTATGGCACACTGATGGGATGGGAGCCATACATTGGGATGGCTGTGTATATGTTTTTAGTGTGAAATCCATGAATCTTTGTTTTGAAGAAAGTGTGGATCTCCTTTGAAAAATGTCAAGTTATCCGTTACACACGGAAAACTCACCATTGACACCATGTGAATGTATTTTAACCTAAATATTAATCATTTATTCACGGCACGCGAAGTATAGGTCAGCTGCTACAAAACGTTAAAATGGTAAAAATATGGATTTTATATATTTAACAAAATTTGTTTCATAAATCCCAAAACAAATTGTTGAAAATAGAGAACGTTATCATTCAACAGTGTACTTCGGTTAATATATAAATGCGCTTTTATAAATGCGCACGTGACCACCTCCGCGCTGCCATAACAGCTTATAGACACTTTAGACAGTAAGTCTCGAAGTGACCTTCTACATAGCGAGTGGTCTTTCTATACATTTGAATGCAAAGGTGGAACAACATGAGACTGCTGTGCAGCAAAATTGTCTATTTTGTTCAACTTTGTGATTATATTGTAAATGTTTCCGTCGTTGAATTTTTTCCCGTCGTCAAATACTTTCAAAAGGTTGTTTTTGATAACATATGTGACCGTCCATCTCAAACCGCTCGTAAAGTAGGCAAATTGTATTTCGAGTTACAGTGCAAAATGTGCATAGAGCTTGTATTCATATGTCCCTAATGTTTGTCCTACATGTTTCTCATTTTAGTCCAGTCAAACACCAATCTTTAATCCTATTGTTGAAGAGGATAATAAGCTTATACTTATGCATAGAATTAGTAAAAGCTTAAGTCTTTCTTTACTTTGGCTAAATCCTGTTCAAGTGGTGGGTTAACCAACAATTAACAATGAGAGGACATTCCTGAACCTCGTTGAGTTGGGGATGATTTGAAGTGACCGCCAATTATGACCATTTGATATTTAATACCAGCAATGTGAAAAAAGAGAAATAATGTAGTGCCAAAATAATGTACCCTTTTACTGAAGGAGCAAAGTTTAACAAGTTACAACTCCGCGCTTCTGGATATCGTTTGAAGTCAAATGATATCATTGTAAAGCTTATGATATATATTTTCTAAACACGAAAGAAAACAAATTTGACCAGGGGCCGACTTTACGAGCGTTTCGACCTGGACGGTCACATATGTTACTGTACACGACGAATGAGTCGTAAATTCCTCCCCGGTCAATTTGGTTTTATTTCGTGTTTAGAAAATATACATCATAAGCTTTAAAATGGTATATCATTTGACTTCAAACGATATCCAGAAGCGGGGTTATGGTTTGTTGAACTTTGCTCCTTCAACAAAATGGTAGCTTTTTTCGTTTCTACATGTGTCTCTTTTTCCACATTGCTGGCAATAAATATCAAACAGTTATAATTGGCGGTCATTTCAAATCAAGAAAGTTCTCTTATTGGTAATTGTTGGTTATACATACCTATACAAAATACAATGCCTGATAACGCAGCACTTGAACAGGATTTAGCCAAAGCAAACAAAGACCAGAGCTATTAAAAATTCTATAGCCATCTAAGGTAGAAGCTTATCCTCTTCATCAATAGGATTATTGATTGGTGTTTGACTATAAAAATGAGATAGATGTCGCGCCAACTTGAGGTACCGATGATACGACCATTTTACACTGTAACTTACTGCAAAATGTGTAATAATTTTGCAATTCAATTAGTACTTAAATTTGATGATATTTATCTACAGACTTCCTATCCCTTTCTGTATAGTGGTCAATGCATGAGGATTTGGTCACTCTTACTGGTCTTGGTATGTCATGCCCATGGGTCTCGTGCGCATTTATAAAAGGGCATTTATAGATATAACCGAACTTACCGAAGTACACTGTTCAATACGGCGTCAGTGACCTCACCATTCAATAAGCGTGAAGACCATGAGAGCTCGGAAAGTCGTTCAGATGAAGTCATACTTTTTCAAGTAAAAATGGATATTTGTATCTAAAAAGTAAGCCACATACTTGATAATTACAGGCAAGTAGAACAAAAGTACACTTTACCCTGTCTTAATTCAAATTTTAGAAATGGTATTAAAATTTTGATTTATGATATTTACATTACTTCATTTTTTACCGTCACGACTTTCAAATCGAACAAAATACAAAGACAGTCATAGACCTTCCCGAAGTTCCCGTTATAATATTTATGTTCGCGACAATTTTACCCACCTATACGTGCAAAATTATTTAGGTGAGATTCTGCACTTCCCACCATAGATTGATCCAAGGCCAGTTAACACGTTTATGCTCTAGGGCGCATTTAGCTTTAGGGAGACAGACCCTCCTAAAATCATAATAGAAGAAAAAACAGGGGCAGTTCAATAATTATGAAATGGATATAGGTGTAGGGCTGTCACTTTCACACTAGTAAGGGGCATTCGGTGATAGCAAAATGACAAATATGTGGTCATTGGGTAGTTTATAAGAGCGTTATTTTTCAAACTTTGTCCGATCAGGCTTAAAGGAAGTCTCCGGCAATCACAACATTTTGCCTTATATGTAAGAAAAATAATTATCAAGCACGAATCAAGTGGTTTTATTTAAAACAAACTCATATTGACCACAAAAAACTAATAAAAACATCCGTCTCTCAACACGCGATATTCAAAATTCCTGGGCGCCGAAATTGTCGAGTGCAATGACCAATGATGACGTCCCAGTAATACAATGAAGGCTGACGACAATTGAACACAAATAACCATTACGTCATTGCACTTAGACAATTTCGGCGCCCAGGAATTTTAAATCACACTATACAGGCGTCAACATTGGGGGATGATTGTATGGACCATCCCCCTGACAAAATATTGGGGGATTTATCCCCCCCCGGATCATACGCCTATTGTGGCCATGTCCTCCCAAAGCTTCTTTTTATCCCAGGAATAATTTCCGGGTCCTTCCAGATTTTGAGGAGAGCCAATGTCTCCTTGACATTCCAATTGACCCCTCTGCATGCTGCGTTTATTATTAACATTTGCAGCTGCAGCCATGATGATATCACGCAGTCTGCTTAAAATTTTTGCGCGATTTATATTCGACAGCCCAATAGTGCTGGCCACACGTAATTACTATTACCGGACGCAACGTTATGATCGGTCTTAACCCTGCTCATCTTCGGCTTTAAATCATCGGATTTAAGGCACATTATGTCCGATAGAGTTATATCCGACGCTCGTTCACACTGATGAACCAGCATGAATACAGGACTGATTTAAAGCCATAAATTATAGGGCTTTAACCTCTAATGTACTTGTCTTGTTAAGGTTAGCAACTGTTTGCAATTTGGTAGTTCACAGCATCTTGCCTATGGTAGTGAGCTTTGGCAAAAATTGCATTAATCATTATTTTCAAAGCGAGTTCAAATATCACAGATATACTTTTGTAGGTCCTGTGGTTCTTGAGTTATATTGTAATAAAAATTCCCTTTAAAATGGAAGGCCAGCCTCAATGCAGAAGAGGTCTTGTAAATAGTTTGGGTCACCGTGAAAGGCATTTTTAGGATCACGCTTACATCCATGTTACATGACAGTTCACCAAACCATCAATGGTGAGAACATGCACACTAAAACAGCAAAAAACATTAACTCCTATAACTCCTGTCAACTCTTTTAATTCATTACTCCAAATTGTTCTGTATTTTTGTCTTTACTGCTTTTTACCCATATGCTTATTATTAAAATCAAGAAATACACTGCAACTCAACTTACATGCACATTTTTATTTTAAAATAATTTTATATTATTTCGCAATGTATAGTTTACTATAAAGTAGATAGTGGCAAGCACATGATAAAGGACTGATCATTCACTACAATCTTCACTTTTAAACTGTATTTTTTGAATGTGTTGATTGTTAGTCCGAAACTCCTGCAAAGCTATGGACATGACATCTTACCTACTCCATTCTGTAATAGTCTGCATTGTGTGTTTTCTCAGTCTTCAATCATTTTGTTGAATGTAATTTTATGAATCAAATAAAAAAGATAGAAATTGGCCTCACTTTAGTTATGTGTCATTTTACAGTATTTATAATTTATAAAGTAAGACAATAATTTATTTATTTTCTATAAGTGCATGTCAAAATATGGGATATATTGTTCAATATTATAGCTAGCCCCTAAAAACTTTATTTTCAATCGGATTTTTCCCGTTGAAAAGGGGCAAAACTGATGTTAAAGATAGCAATAATATCATCAATAACATTTTGAGTCAATTTTATCCATAACACGATACAGGATAGGATAGATAATTACTTTGACTTCAATGTGGTCCATATAATGAAGATTTTGATTCTACAGCATTATTAGATCTGTTATCAACATATCAATTATGCACTCACAGGCAACCAAACATCATGCTATGCTCAGTAGTCCACTGATATGACCTCGTGATCATTCCCCCGCTTTGACCATGTCATTTTTTTGATATGCTGATTGCTGAACAAGTTTATGTTTATATGTGTAGGCCTAACCTATGATAACTTTTTAAGTCATAATTAATTCAAACATAACTTTGGCAATACTCAATCGTTTTCGTTCGTTGAAACGGCAAAACATACTTTCTTTTCCTTGCAAATCGAATTAGCAGACATCAAAACATTTCCACCACGAGAAGTAAAAAAAATAATTCATACCAATAGAAGAAGGCTATAATCTTAGCTAATCTTTAGTGTACACAAACCCCATCTCAGAATTAGGTACCAGCCCTATGGGCTGGCGAAAAGGGCTGAAACAACAATGCTTTTGTAAAACGTACACAACTCATCAACAACAATAAATAAGTTAAAGTATATGATTTGTAGAATGAACTTTTGCAAACAAAGCATTATTTTGCTATAATATTTTGATTTAGATAATGAAAATTATTTATTTATTTATTTATTTATTTACTTATTATTTTATAGCTTGATTTGATGGTGTCTGATAATATTGCCCACCTTGATTTGATTCCTTCATGTTCCATTTGTGTGTGTCGATATCTTTCGTTTGTGATAGATCTACGGCAGAGGTTGCTGAAAAAACCAACAAACAAAAAATAATCACAAACTCCTTCCATGTCATGGTTGTCAGGAGGTTAGTGTGTATACGTGCGGGAGAGTGAATCAATCTTCTTCAAGTTCAAACACGGTCTGCTCCGGACGGTCTGTTGCAACTACTGCAACTACTAGGTATCTTGGTTGCAAACCCGGCAAAGAATCATTCGATTGAATTGACAATATTATTTGCATAGTTTTATGATTGATGTTTTGGTAAATCCAAAACATTTCAAAGGTTAGTAAGATTAGAGAAATTTGAACATGAAAAGTCAACAAATGTCAAACGGGTGTCTAGCGTATGATGACATATATATGCGGGAAAACCCAGGTAAAGCTCCGGTCGGTAACGCCCTGAAGTTGTTCTTTTCGCCCTCGCTCTCATAGCCTCGCTGCAAGAACGGTGGACTACCCCTATACCACTCTACCCCGCCCGGATTCCACTACTTTACCCCAGCAACCTACCCCACCCCACTACCACCCTATCACCACACTCTTACCCCAGCAACCTACCCCACCCCACTACCACCCTATCACCACACTCTACCACCCTACTCACCACACCCTACCCCATCCTTATACTCTACCCACCACACCCTGATCCCACTACCTCCACCTACCTTACCTCCCATTTACCGTGTGTGAATTGACTACGTACAAAATCAGACACTCATCGGTATCTAGACTAACTGCACATATCCACTCATTTCAAAAGCCGTATCTTGCTAAACAAATGTATTTAGGTAAAAATATCACAATTAATATTGATTTGAATATGTTATCTTCATATTACATGCAAAAAAAAATTGACACAGGTACCTTATGTAATTTCAACCAAAAATTTCACTGTTTCGTAGTGAATCAAGGCCCGATAATGCCATTGACAATACATGGTACCATGCGTTCAGCGCTGACATATACAGAAGGTTGTATGCTACCATTAATACTACATTCGATTCATAAGACATACTGCAGTTACTGTCCGTTTTCCTATACACAATACACAGTGCTCTCACCATTGACGCGTGACCTCCACAAATGATGTATGTTGGTAGAATGGACACTTAAGTTAACATCACTGTGTGAAAAATAACCAGCCAATATTTTATTTATTCTCCAAAACTTCTAGCAAATATATTTCTCTAACATGACCTAAAATTACAGCTAGGTTAGATGTTCAGAAATGGTCGCACTTTTGTAAAATATGAGTGAGGGCAAGGCATAGCTAGCCAACTCCCCGTGTTAATTGAATGGAGATTTGACCGAAAATATTGGTATCGGACCGCTTACTTCTGAAGGATGCCACAAAAAAAACGGTAAAAGCTACATTTAAATTATTCTAAATAGGTTCTAGAAAATATAGTTTTGTAACATGTCCTAAATTTTTAGCTAATTTAGATGTTTGGAGAGGGTCGCACTTTTGTGTTTTAGGAAGGATATGTAAACGACAGATAACACCAAAAATATGAAGAAATTATTTCCAAACCGTGTTAAGTCAATAATCATTATGTTGCTCATTTTGAAGAATGCTGGTTAACAAAAAGCAGGTATTTGTCTCATTTCGTGAACAAAGGTAAACACACCATTGTTTCCTTTCGTTTCCTTTATAATCGGTTACCCAACTGAAGCTATAATACCAGCATTATTGCGATGTCGCACATTGAAAACAGACACTTGTGCACAACCAGAGAAGATCTGATTTAATCAGTTGAGCTGCTTCAATGAGTGTTATCTTGGTTTAATAGCTTTTAATGGGGTTAAGTCCTGCAAAGGTCGAGATGAATTCTACTGTAGACATGACTGCATCATGAATATCAAACTCACTCGATAGTATGAACCATAATTTGAGCCAAATTTGGACATCGTTAGGGTATTTTTCCTTTATGTACCATGCAATAGTCATAAATATTGGTCGGAAACCACCCAGTCAAGCTAACTTTTTGCAAATTGATCATGCAACGACTCATGGCCATTTGACGCAATTTGAACCGGTGTCCTTTACCGTAATCAGTAGCGCAGTGCAGTCCATTCAATCAAATGTTGTCATCAACCTATTTGATGGTAGTGTATTTGTTATGTGTGTGAGACGAACTGTCGCGGATTGCAATCATGCTTTTGTTGAATGCATTTGAGTAGTCCGCCATATTTACGGTACGATACGTCATATGTACAACCTCTATAGCCGTGCATGCGCAGGTCATTGTGTACATTCTCATTTACATATGATCATCTTCTCGGGGCAGTGTATGCGGTTCTCATGAATATTTGGTAAACAGTTCAATTGTATTGGTTGTGAACCTAGTCTCGGTCCCAGCCGATTTGTGCTCCTTCGTCACTAAACAAGGTTGTCTGACGAGAACCTCATAGTACGTATTTTCTGATTGGCCAATCATCGTCATAAGAAAATGTTCCGATTGAGAATTGGCTGTCAATCAGTGGTGGGTTTCAACGCGTGCAGCGGTTGAGTGACAGCTATGCGGCACAGTGTCATCGCCCCGATATCTTCATGGCAGAAATCGCCATGGTAGGTTGAATCCACCGCCATGCATGGCCATTTTGTATCGACCTGTTTAATAGTTTTGAGTCGCATAATGGGCCGATGGACATCTTACTAAGGCTACTGACAATAGCCCCGATTAGGCCGGTGACTGACCTTGCTGTGTGTAAGTCGAGCATGGTACGCCATAGGTCATATGCTTTTAGTCTACCTCCACGATTGGCCTATACACTGCGCTATATAATTCGGCACATATAAATCAGAATTATTGTCAGTTTTTGACTCAAGACGCAAGCTACTGTCTCAAGACGCAAGCTAACGACTACCGGTATCATATCTGTTCAAAATATATTCAAGTGCAAGGAACCATCTGGTTTCTTTATACGAAATCATTTACGGGAGATATTTATCATTTTCTACCCCGGTATCCAAAGATTTTCGTCTCATATCAAACTCGTGCATAGTACATTCATGTGTATCGATCCCGGGTATTGATTTTAGTATCTCTGCTGACAAAGTAATTATTAGCCAGGCGATGTCGGTGTGTGCGGTTACATAAATCCACACAACGTACGTGAGTACGCGATGCGAGTCGCTGACATGAAAGGCGATATCAGACGATTGGCGCCTCAGTGACTACTAATAGGGATGCCCACTCTCAATACAGTTTCCACTAGAACGATTTTTCATTTACTGTGTGCGTGCACTCACACACGTATTGTCTATGGAGAAACTGATCGATACAAGAAATCCCAGGCATGTTAAATGGCGTACATACTTGTTTTGATCCAAATGTAGGCCTATATCAGGGTGTTTCAAGAAATTCCTGATTCCACCAGAAAACATTCACCAAACTTTTTCCTGTTTGGTCAGTAAATAGAGAGGACCTTCCTGCATGAAGAGATCAACTTTTTTAATGAAAAATTTAATGAGATGAGAACTACAACAGGTTGAAGTGACACCATTCCGTGCATCAGGTGTTCAAACGCAATTATCTCCGAATTTGGAGTGAATCAGACAAGCAAACTTACATACTCATAAAATTTAACTATTTATGAAGACAAAATGTGTAGGATGTTAAGAAATTTAAGAATGTTTAAGCCTACCGCGGCCCATCTCAAATCATGCACTTCCCCGTGCACTTCTCACTACCATGTCCATTTCATAGGGAGTATAAAAACCGGGGACCATCATGGCTTCCATGCACACAGTGTATTGCTCAATGTAGTAAAGATAACCTTTGAGTTGGAGCAAATATCTCAAAATTGGTAGTGATTAATGTTACCAAACTTATGCCATGATGAAATATAATAATTTTTGAAGATAAAATGTGCTGACCTTAAAAGATTGAACAATGTTTAAGACTACCGCTTTTCATTTGAAATAATGCACTTATTGTTCATCTCCTCTATGGAGATATTTTCCATGGCGGCCATCTATGATCATGCTTGAGGTTTCAACAAACAAACCATGGGTTTTGAGGTCTTATAGTTTTTGTTGTATGTCAACAAAATCGATTAAATTTTCAGGATGATCTTATTTTCATGTTGTTATAAGCAAATATAATGTTCCAGATAAGATAGTTAATAAATACATTAAGAAAAAGTACCTTAAAGTTGCACTTTCTGTTAGTATTCCTTTGTGGACTTTAACTTTTTAACATGTTCTAGCAGCCCTATATAAAACCGTGACACTCGAAAGGCCATATCTCTGGAATGAAACGTCCGATTAAGATTATTTAAACGCCAAAATGTTTCTTTCATCAATTCCCATCCAATAAGTTAGGTCTGAATCAATTTACAAGTACTTCAATTTTTAGTGGACATGCCTACTACTAAGCGAGCGTATATTTTGCATTTGCTGTACAAATACTGAGGGGCCTGCGATGTTTAGTGTCACTTACACAAGTCACGTCTTATAGCCAATTGAAAACAGTTTTATTTTTAACCAATCAGTGATCGTTATTTTGGGGTTGTCGCCAGGCGGTTTGTTTAGTGACGGAGGAACACAAATCGGCTGGAACCGAGACAACTGTGGACCGCGAGATGTAAATTGGGTGATGATGTCACAGCTCATTATAGTTTGTCACTCGGTCTGTGGTAACTTGATGTAATGCCATACCAAGCACCCTCCCCTGTACACAGGCCCGTAACCAGGATTTATTGGGGGGGGGGGATGGGCGGATTTTGAAAAGGTGGACTGGGCGAAATTTTGAAAACAGTGGAATTTTCTTTGTGCAAAATGTGGACCTTTTTTGACGCAAATGTGACTTTTTGGGGTAAAAAGGGTGACTTTGTGGACCTCTGGTGATGGAGGGGGGGGGGGGTTCACCCTCACCCGCCACCACCTTTATTAACAAATTTCACTAAATTAGATGCACTCTTGGTTGCTTACGATCAACTTTGTTTCAAATTGATTCCTTTTAGGAACAATCCAACTGGCCCTGATTTTCTGGCGTGATACGTACGCCAATCAAACAATATTTTGAGGTCCTTATCTACAGATTGTACTTTACACCAAAACCACAATCATACAAACATTCGGGACAGTAAACTTTATTCTCCTGGTATGATTTCTCAATAGTCCCATCACATTTTGCAAGAACAGAAATAACAAGTCTGACCTATATCTAGATCTGCATCTCTATTTGCATAACCCGCTACCAGATAATTTGAATCACATTATCTGTATATATACGTCTAGCCCATTTCTTTTGTTCCATTATCCATTGTATTTCTTTTGTTCAAAGTCTGGTCAACTGTCGATTATATCAAGTAATGTGGACAGGTCAAGATAATCGTGGTCAGGTCAAGATAATCGTGGTCAGGTCAAGATAATCTTGTTCAAATTAAAATAATCTTGGACAGGTCAATAATTTTTGAACAAGAGAAGTACGCGTTCGTATTTAGAAACACTGACCAATCCACCTTTGTGCCCCCTCCCAATGTAACGCAAAGATTGCGACAAATTAGGTTACAACTTACATCAGTTCAACCAAGGATATTTTGCCCGTAAAATGCAGTACATTAGAGGCCACAAGTCTAATTCGTAGGAAACCGACAACAATCCGCGGGCTAACTTCAACCATAATAGGAAAATGCGTTGAAATGGTTCAGGACAATAATTGTTCTATAAGTATATTAATGATAAATTTATATTCTATGGTGTTAAACGAGTTACCTTCATGTCAAACGTACCCACTTGGGTAATTTGACCTTTGAACTATTATTATTTTCAATAACAAGGGTATAAGGAATGAACAAAGCTCTCGAGTGGAATAGGACCAGTGGCGTAATTTGACATGACATTTTCAGCGGGGGCAAGCTGGGGGAGAGCATAATAAATGAGGGGCAGGCATCATTCATGCTGTTTGGGTTTGTAAGCGCGTCAACACCCTCGTCGCACTGGGCGACACGGGGGGGGGGGTCTGATGAGTCTTGGGATCTGCTTGGAATGTGTCCGCAGAACAGTGACGTAGAAAGGGGGGATAGAGTTGGAAAAATTGTCTTGAAGTATAGTGAATCCAGCACCTTTTGGTGACCAAAGAAGTTTATGGTAGAAAATGTTGGTGACATATGGTACAATAGTGGAATAAATGCGCACGAACTGCACAAAAATTGGGTTTTTAAAGGTTAAAATGACCATATGAGGTTAATAATAACTCTCAGAAGTAGGCCTACAATGTACCTTTTTCATTTGAGGGGAAAACAGGGGACAAGGGTTCAAATCGGGCAGGGGGTAGTCTCGCCACGCTAGTTACGCCACTGAATAGAACCACTATTGCGATTTGGTACTTAACAGCATCTTGGTAATGAGCTTTGGCAAAAATTGCATTGATCGCGAGTGTGAGAAGAATTCAAATGTCACAGATATACTTTTGTAGGTCCTGTGGTTCTTGAGTTATGTTGTAAAGAGGGCGGAAACAACAATACTTTGCATGGCATGAACATGGCAAGATATTCTGATTCTTTTGTTTTGTATATGGCATGAAACTTCTCTATCAAGGATTCATGGGTGGTTAATATTGAACCAATTAAAATTGTAATTGACGCCCTTGAATAAAGTATTAATGGGCATGGAAATAGAGAAACTTTGACATTGACCATGTGATTCATGCCATGAGTTACCCATGAATAAGGAATTTATGGGCTTGGAAGTAGAGAGAATTTAACATTGACCGCGATTCATGCACATGAGTTACCCATGAACATGCCTTGAACATGCCAAGGCTCTGGCTAAACGCATGACACAAAAAAAGAATGCAAGGGCATGAATATTCATGTGTGAGCATGAACAACCCATCAAAAATTCCCAAATTCACGAAAATTCATGCCCGTTGCTAGTGAAAATAGGGCATGTTCATGGGCATGACTCATGCCTAAATTTTTGCCTGGGGGCTCTAATTGATATATTTTATACCATCAGCGCTAAATTGAATTTATTAGATGGTCAAAAATGCAAATTAGTTTCTATTATGTCTCTTAAAAATAAGCCTGCATAATTGAATAAATTAGACACACTTGATTAAAACATGGGACGAGGGTATCAAGCTACCTTCCCCCTCTCCCAACAAATTAGATTACAAAACAAGAGCCATTTGGTTTTACATCTCATCAACCAAAGATGTTTGCACACCTAAATTGGCCACGGGACTGTCTAGTAGTAGGAACTGGCACAGTGTCATCGCCCCGATATCATCATGGCAGAAATCCCCACGATGGTAGGTCGAATCCACTGGTTCTTCAACAGTCAGGCATGGCCATTTTGTTCCAATCTGTTTAATACTTTTGAGACCATGGGCCGAGCGGTTACTTCACATATCTAATTGCCACCATGTGGTCTAATCGTTCAGGAATTCTTTAGAGACAGTGATACACTGCTTAATTTATTGTTCTCAACAATATAGGATTTTTATTCTGTTTGGTTCTTACTGACAATGGGGTGGTTATCATTAGGAGCGAATAGAAATGTCAACTCTATTTTGTAAATGGCGATATGGCGGTGTGATAGCAGATACGCGTGTATCGATTTAGTTTCATAATTTTCATAGTTACATAGGACATAATTATAGTTTCCAAGTTATGAAGCTAAACAGGTCCAAGGTCAATTTGCATGATATACTTGGGTGAAAAATTCAAGTTGAAAGTAAAAATGGATGCAAATTGTTCCTAAAATTCAAGGAATTCAGGAAAAGAATAGTTTTTACTATCTGCGATGTCAAGTTCAGAAGATATATGATAAATAAAAACAAATTTCATTGAATCCTATGTAATCCTACATATCTTTTGATCTTTGCTGTGTAACATGCTAAATAGACATCGCGGTTACTGCAAACTATTCTTTTTTTGAAATCTCTAAGCTAGGCAAACAATTTACAAAAAATTGAGCAATTTTGAATTTTGACCCATATACAACAAGCAAATCGACATGTGACCTTTTGTGCTTCTTACCTTCTTAACGATAGGTCGTACACGCACAAACATTACATTTCTTCTGGGATCCATGGGTTCAGACGCATATTGGAATAAAATTAATTTTTGCCCTTATATAATTATACGATCCGATGGGGTCATTTTGAGGATCGCGTCTCAAAATATTGCTTGGCAGACAACAGATTCGAGTTCAGCATACCAAAATTAACCAAAATAAGCTGGTTGCCAACTTTTACGCAAACTTGCCGTTAGGAACGCGAGTTTTCCAAAATATAACCAATCTAATAGTCAGCAGGGCCCATCGCGGGCAAGCAAGCTTGACCACACTTAGCAATTTTGACCGCGTGCATGGTTCTGATTTGCAACTTTGAAAATGCACCCACTTTACTGGTATCAATCTTTGTCAATTTAGAGTGTTTGGTAGCAAACTTGGTATCACGATATTTCAAATTATCCTAGATTCAGTTAGAAACATTACCGGGACGCTCGTGGAAAATCTTGCCAATTTAGCAACATTATAAGCGAGACCCAGTTATAGTTTGATCAACTCGTAATAGGCGGGAAATATTAGACTTTTAACACTCCGCCGAAAGTAGACCCACGCTAAGAGTGCTATTAGTTGACCCGTCTAGTCTATATTTTTTGTGTTAAAGAAAGTAGACAAAGTATAGGACTTGAATTAATTATTCGTGATGCTTTTGGCGAGATGTAAAATAAATTTAAGGAGGTGATATTAATCCGCGATGTTATAATGCCGGCCGATTACGAGCTGATCAAAGGTATACCTACCATTATTCTCAGTCTATAGCTTTCAGTAGGGAACTTCAGCGGTCTACCAATTTGGCGCAGTTTATGGCGTATACGGAAGTGTGGTTCTGATAGGCTAATTGAATCACGTCATCATCACATCGGCACCTCATTCGCTGGTCAACATGTCAAGCTGTGTAGCAACGCGTGACCTAGTTCTTTTTACGCGATAATCAGACAGAGCAGACGAACACCACTGAAGTAATTTGCTGAATGGTATAGTAATATCATCTATTTTGTGATAGCTTCATCCAGTATAGTTTCATGTTTAATATGAATATAATCTCGTCAAGCAATGTCCAGTGTTAGTGGTCATATTCTATCGTCAGTGGCGTAACTAGCACAATATCTAGCGCTAGCGCCAATTTTGTTTCTTGCACCGGGCGCTACCAATCCTAGTTACGCCACTGTCTATCGTAAGTTACGAGCCACATTATGCAGTTACTGTCCGTTTTTCCTATTCAGTGCACACACAGCGCTCCAATTGACAGCGCTCACTCACTGTACTGTAGGTATAGACAATAGACTAGTTAGTGAGCTGGTGGGAAAACCCTTCACCCAATATCAGCCATAGAGGCTCACATGTGAATTATAATAATCATCCTTAACATACTACAATTTGTAAAACTACAACAAGTAAAAAATGTCACGGGAAAACTGTTGTCGAGCAATTTTTCCGAAGAGAGAATTCCCAAATTTCATAGCAGTCGGACGTGTAATTTCAATGGCAAATTGTGCTCAACAGCTGACTTGTGATAGCTCCAACTTCGGGGGATCGGTTTGATCAATTTTCGCCATAGAAGCTCAAAATAAACTTCAATTCTTTCCCTCTATGGTCATCTAAATATTATTAACATGCGATTTTGGGAAGATTGTAGTCGAGCCCTCCCAAATATGGAGTTCTGACTGCCCGATAGAGAGCTAAAAAATGAAAAACTTATTTCCAAACCGTGTTAAGTCTAAAACCACATGTTTCTCATTTACTTGTGTGATACAATCACAATTACTCTGACAAGTTTGACATGAGTTGTACCATCAACAAGCCTGGTTAACAATATGCATACTATTGTTCTCATTTGGGAAACAAAGGTCACGCACAGTATTGTTACTGTGCTGTGCGTTCGCTTTGTAATGGTGCATCCAACTGAAATCATGATACCTATTTCACCACAGCCCATTGCAATAATGCACAGGTAAATCAGAAACATATGCTTGTGGATTTAACCATGGATATGAGACACATCCCTGATTTATCATAGTTGAGCTGTTTTCAATGAGGTCTATCTTGGTTTAATGGGGTTAAGTCCTGCAAAGGTCGTGGTGAATTCTGCTGCAGACATGACTGCATAATGAAAAGACACTATACATAATAGCGTATAAAAACGTTGTGGACATATAGTACAGCGTGTTTCAAAACCTTTTAAGTGCAAACATTTAGAAATATTATGGAATTGTTAAAATCGAGCTCTTGCACTTAATCCATATTTTGCATTTTTTATCAGAGTATTGGGCACGTAAGTGCTTTGTATTGGATGTTATTCCATTCCTTTTGCGTTTGTCTATATCTGCGTAAGCAAGTGTCCATTTATTATGCTAATTTACCTTTTTATTATGGCCCTTATACTTTCATCATAAATAATTGTAACTTGACAGTTTGAACTTGTCTAAATCATTTTTGTTTTAAATGATCACCGACTTAAAATATCTATATAATAATGATCTTGTCCTGTCTCATCCTAGTTACATCCGTTATCACTGGTAATAAATTACTATGCCAAGGACGGGCCAAAGACGTGTTCTTGAAATGCAGCTGCTAACATTGATTTGTTAATAACAACAAAATCGCTACTTAAAGGTAACTGTGGACATTGCCATTTGTATTTGATCGGTCCAAATGACATGCATGTGTTTAAAATGGAAATATAAAAACGACAACAGTAACCGCATTACTTCCGTAATTCAGCCTCTATTAAAGCCATGTAGTAACATTGCCATAAAAATAGATAAGTATTTAGATCGAGAAAGTACAAATTTAACAAAGTTCTCACGACTTACGTTGTGGAGGTTGGTGGCCTGCGACCAGCATCCACTGGTCTTCAATGCCGACTGATGTTTTCGTTGGTAGCGGATAAGTATTTCTTTTCTATAAAATGTTAGCTGTTATTGTCAGATATGTCCCTTTTAATTTTGAGCGGAACAACTGAGGTAAAGCAAAGAAAATTGAAATTTACTACCCAGCGTCGATGTCGTCAATCATGTCACTTCATCGGTCATACTACGACGCGGCCCTTTGATGTGTGTTGAGCGTCTCGCACGCCCATGTACGCACTGTGTTATGAACATCAAGTACGTGTTCGACTAATATTTCCATCGTAATAATTAAACGACGGTTCCTGCGTTTTATTCAAAATCTCAGATTTTGACTAAACTATAGCACCTAGAGTCTTGCTTTTTGCTGGGTATGTTAGTTTAATAGCGTACATTATAATCGTGTAAAAAACAGAATTTTGACAAATATTGAGGGCGTCCTCCTCAGCAAATCTTACAATATGTGACCATCCACATCGAAACGCTCGTAAAGTCGGCCCCTGGTCAATTTTGTTTTCTTGCGTATTTAGAAAATATATATCATAAACTTTACAATGATATATCATTTGACTTCAAACAATATCCAGAAACGGGGTTATGGCTTGTTAAACTTTGCTACTTCAGTAAAAAGGTACATTATTTTGGTGCTACAATATATCTCTTTTTCTACATTGCTGGTATTAAATATCAAATGGTCATAATTGGCGGTCACTTCAAATCATCCCCAAGTCAACGAGGTTCAGGAATGTCCTCTCATTGTTAATTGTTGGTTAACTCACTACTTGAACAGGATTAAGCCGAAGCAAACACAGACTAAAGCTATTTACTATAAGTATAAGCTTATTATCCTCTTCAACAATAGGATTAAAGATTGGTATTTGACTGGACTGAAATGAGAGACTTGTAGGACAATTGTTAGGTACATTATGAATACAAGCTTTATGCACATTTTGGACTGTAACTCGAAATACAATTTGCCGACTTTACGAGCGGTTTGAGATGGATGGTCACATATGGCTTTAAATAATATTCTATCATAAGACTTAGCATACACTTAGCATGCTTAGGACACTACTGACCAACGCGCTGCAGGGTCTATTGTTCTATTGTTTCCGATTAGAGCGCTGACATATGTGACGTGTCATGTCAAAAGGAGACACTTTTGGGCAGGGTCGTAAATGGAGATATAGCCAAAAATCTGCCCGGGGTGATTTTTTTCACAATTTGGGTTTGTTGCGAATTTGTGATGTTATTAATGTTTGAAATATTGTCTGATAGTTTCAGACCGGAATATAACTGGCATCTTGTATTTTTTTAGTCATTTTTCAAGGTAATTCCTACTCTCAACATTGTCAATAATATTTTTAAAGGCCGATATCTCAATTTCCAATTTTATAATACCAAAACTTACGAACTCAATATCTTAGCTTAGGAATGTCAAATTTCATTGGGGAAAACGGCGTTGTGGAGCAAAATATCTCTATATTTAAGATATGTAAAAAACTCAAAATTGATAACCTGCCCAAAAGTGTCTCCTTTTGACATGACACGTCACATATTGGAAAATGTTGCCAATCAATATTCATGAGAGTGTACATTCAACGTCCAGTTTGCGAAATTGGGTGAGTTGTGTTTGGTAGGTGTGAAATACATATGACTGGACGTTTTAATTACGTAACGAATAAAGGCATTGACATCATCGAATGGCTGCCCAGTGCTGTTATGTGTTTAGTTATTATATAGGCCTAATAATTATTATTAAATGTATTCATCATTCCTTTCTTTTCCCTTCTCTGTATTTATTCTTTCCTAGGCCTACACTTTATCACTCCGTCGCTCTTATTGTCCCCTCTCACCCTCCCTCTCTCATTCCCATCATTTTCCTTATATTTCTATTTATCTACTTGTCTTTATTATATCTTTTATTTCTCCTTCCTCCAGCCCTCTCTCATTCTCCATATCCCTCCTCTCCTCTTCCTCCCTCCTCCCTCCCAAGACTTCTCACAGAGGTGAATCTGCCCTCTCCAACCCCCTTCCCTCTTTGGGTACGCCACTATTTCTCCTTCAATCTCCTTCTTAAAATAAAATTAAATGAAAATTTCTTAAAAACAACCTTTATAGGCCTATACTTATACTTACATGTATACGTATAGCGATTACCATTATAGTGTAATATAGATATATGGACTGGACATGGCAGCCTTCATACATTCTAATGTGCAATCGATCAGCGAGAGCATTCAATTTATTTAAATGAAACGCCTAACGTCAGGTGGGTGGTAAAGATGATTGCATCGACAGCTAAAGCCTCCTTATATACTTCAGACCCACACAAGCACACATTTGGGATACGTGAGTACAATGGTACCACTTTACACATGACTGCCCTTACACATGACTGTAGTGTGGTCACTTATCGATACTCGCCTGTTGTGTAGAGCGTTAATATGATGCCGGATCAGTGACCAATTTAATGGCGGAACCCTTTATTCGAAACAATGGTACCACTTTTATGAATAGCCTGTCGCAACTTCTAATCGGCATCAAACGAACAAAAGATTATATAATCTATTGCGACTCTATTTCTATTTAAAAGCTCTGTACTGACCATCATCTATTGTTGTGCATAGTCGCGCTAAAAGTCGATCGATACATGTTTAAATTAACACAATTTAAAGATACACCTTTTTGTTTTGAAATTAATTTTCTCGGTCAAAGAAAAAACAATAATTTAATTTTTTTAGTAATATCAAATGAAAACATATTGCTTGGATATACTTTTTTCAAAACAATCCTGGTGATAAAATTAGGCATGAAATCGTGTCTTTTATGGTAAGATTTTTTTTCAGACCTGAACTTCGCCCATGAGCTTTTTTTTTTTTGGGGGGGGGGGGGGGGTAACTTTTTAGCGTTTCAAACTAATATAGTTCACTATTGAAAGATTTGTTCCCACCTCTATAAGGCACATCGTGTGGGTCTATATATTATAGTTTTGTCAGAATATCCGTTTTGATTTCACCATTTTTCACTTGCGATTGCCAAAATGTCCAACTCAGTACTTCATTTCTAATACAACCAGCAGAAATAATCGATATTTCTATTTTGGCTTGCAAAGTCATCCATCCACGAGTATATTCACGCGTTGATTCTGAAAAACATTGGTAGTCGGAAATGAAAAATGGTGTAAAAAATAATAAAAACCGAAATTCTGACAAAACCATGATATATAGCTCGGTATGATGTGCTTTAGAAAGTCGGGAAATATCTTTCATTAACGAATCATATTACTTTCAAAAGAAGCAAAAACGTTGACCACACCCCCCTCCCCACCTCACCCCAAAAAAGTTCATGAGCGAAGGTCAGGCTTGTCAAAATCGAAAATCTTACACTAGACGACTAAATTTCACACATAAGTGTAACACCAGGATTTAAAATAAAAAATACCGTAAAACCCCGTCTACAAGGATATACCTAAGAAACGCCTTCAATAAAATTGGTTGCTTTTTGTATTTGGAGTTTGAGCAAATATATACTGGCACTGGGTGGCTATGCATTCCATCTAAGTATGTTGTAACACCAATCAATTGTATTGACATAATAACGACTGTTTCGTATATCAGGATCGTATAGCTCAATTGATAGAGCGTCAGACTTTGGAACTGAAGAGATGCTGAAGAGAGCATGGTCCGGGCACCGGTTCCGTTTTTTCATTCTCGTTTAATTTTAACTTTTTGACATGTTCTTTTTATCTTTCTTCAAATCTACCTTTCTACTTTTAATTTTAGGTGTGTTTTTTGTTTTGTTTTTAGTTTGTTTTTAGGTTTTTTTAATAGTTTTTTTTAGTAATTTTGTGGTTTTATAGAAACTAGTAAAGCATTTATTCTAAATAAAAGCGAAACCCACGGTTAGACAGATGTGTTGTAACTACTTGTCTGTCCTCGTCTTTGCAATAAAAACCTTGCTCGTTTTCCTTTCTATGTTGCACCTTTGTGCCATCCCAATTCTTGAGGAATGGTAGGTAGGGTGCGTTTTTGGCTTAAGCACGATTTTGTTTCTACTTGAAATGAAATCAAAATAAATATTGTTCTATTGCCACAATTGCAGTTTTTTCAATAAAAAAAATAGATGAGGAATAATAATTATTCCATATTTGAATCTATTGTCCCATCAAGAATATAGAGTGTCTTCAAAAACTTCAATCAATTCATCTGACAAAGGAAACTATTCTGGTCATTCAATTTTGTTTCGCTTGCACCTGTTATATCACAGGCGTTGGTAGAGAAGGCACACTTCTCTTGTCTTCACCGAAGTAGTGATGTAAACACTAACATGATTAATTACCATAGCTAGCAATGGGCATACACTATTTTTTGTTCCACTTGAACCCATACTCATAGGCTATTCGCTGTCGATGTGACGTAATTAATCGGATTAACTACCATAGCAATTGATGAATACAATTTCGAATAGCCCTACACTTCATCGTTCACGTGGCACCTATGCATTGAACCATAGTTGTCAAAGAAATGCTAATCACTCGCCATGTAAGATTAGTATTTATGAAAAGAGTGGTATTCAATCTATGTTTGGTGATATACGCGGGTGATTAGTGCAATCTGCTTGATGGTAGTTATTCAGCATCGAAGTGGTTACGTAATTCTCTTGGTTACCGGATCACGCTACTTTGGTATGCCTTCGAGTGCCATATACTTTATGTGGTGATCATTTCGATCGTGGTTCATTACTCTAGCGCGTGATCCCGTTGACATAGTAACATTACGTAACTTCGATACTGAATTGCGATTATTACGTCACTTCGACAGCGAATTGTAGTATAGACGAATCCAACAAGCCAAGTGATGGTCAGAATTTATTCGGCCATTATACGCTGGTGAAGTTACGTAATTAATCGGATTAGTTACCATAGCAATAGGTGAAAACAATTTTGAACATATCGCGTGCTACAAGCAGGTTACACTCATCACCTGTACTGTGTATGTCTGCAATCATAGATTGAATACAATACTGGTCTTTTCAAAGATACTAATCTTACAGGTGCAGCATGATATGGTTCAATGAAGAGGTACCGCCTGAACGTATCAGTGTATAACACGGTATATTCAAAATTGTTTTCACCTATTGCTATGGTAGTTAATCCGATTATTACGTAACTTCGCCAGCGTATTGAATAAAACAGGAGGATGTGAGTTCATAAGGGCAATGTCGGGGATTATAGGTCACAATCGATGTGGAGAGATGAGAGGTCCGACCAACAGCCATAGCGAATGGTTCATCAGGCGGCTGACACTGAAAAATTTGCATGGAAAAATGACCCGTCTCCTCCGCAGCCAATTCGGTTCCGCTCCATCGAAATCAAGCTGGTCACGGAGGAGACTACCCTCCTTTGTGTTTGTTCATTTGTGTATGGAGAGCCCTTTTTGGAGTCCGAAATGACTTAGGCTACGCTCTCAGCTAGAGTCCGACGCTGCATTGCACTAGAAATACCTTTTCTGTGAAATCGCTAAAGAGCCAACCGGGAGCACGTATTCGTTTTGAAAATATAGCATTAAAATTAGTATCACCCTTGTGGCCCCCGTGCAGTGGAAAACCTTAATTCTTTCATTAAAAGGAAATGAAAATTTAAAAAACACGGATCTACTTGTGCACCAATAAAATTGGCACAGCAATTTGTCTCAAATATGAATGAATTTTAAGAAACATACGGGGTATGATGAACATTGACCTGACGCCATGATAGTAGGATCTATTAGTCGTTTTATATACAATGTATATACCGTATTGTCATAATACCAATATTTGTCATTATATATAATGAGTAATATCTAGCAACGTAAATATGCAGTTCATATGCACAAACGAATACTAATCTTTATGATATTCAGGTTTTTGTACATCACATATAACATGTCACATAGGAGGTCATACGTGTTGACCTTCATCTATTGTATTTGTTCATCTGTGTATGGAGAGGATTAGCGCCATTAAACGCCATTAAAACTCCATCAGTATTAGGGCGTAGTTCAGTGAACTCACCGGATTGCTATTCCAAGTACTTTGATAATACAGATAATATGTATTAATGGGTCGAGGCGATTGCATTGAAAAACCTTATAAATTATTCATAACAGTTACGTAATCAATCGATAGTGCGGACACTTTTCATTTGCAAACCACCAAAATTCGTGATCTTTTAGCGTTGGAAAAGAAACCACGTGAATAGAGTGCCCTCTCAAGAATATCAACTCTCTGGGTTCATGTTCAACTAATTCCAGCGGACGGTCTGTGGCTAGTAAGGAATCGTCTTTGACCACACGCGCAGATCTGTCTCGTCAGGAAGATATTTAATATCCCGAATTTATAATAGGCCTATGCCTCTATGCCTACCAGTTCCATCGTATAACCGATCTGCTAGATTTGTTACCATGTTTAATAAATTCGTATTTATCGTATAATAAAATGTAGCCAAATGTATATTATGTGTCACACGGTTTTCTGCTGAACCACTAGCAGGCTATGTAACCACATCTATGACAATGACAAAGGTGAATTTTGATGATTTTTACGATCGTCCGGATGAGCAAATCACTGAATGGGTCTTTAGTTCCCTCCTCTCCTTATCCTGCCAATATTATATGAATCAAAGAAAAATAAAGAAAAATAAAATTAAACAAGCAAAAAAGACAAAGAAAAGAAGCAATAAAAGAAAAACAATAGAATAAATTAAACTAAATATGAAAAAAATGATCACGAAAGGAGTCTTTAGAAAATGCAAGAAAATATAAATGAAAAGTTTGAACAATATTTTGTTTATAAAAGTTTGTGTGACCGTGATGAGGCTCGAACTCACCATCATCCGATCTAAAGAACCAAAGTCTTATGCCTTGCCAAGTGAGCTATGCTCGTGAGATGCGAAATAAAGATAAAATAATACATTGTATACCTGCTTGTGTCGGTAAATGATTTGCTCAAATTCCATAATGATATAATATTGTGGAGGGCGCTAGCGTGAAATATGCTATCATCACAGTCGCTGCTATTCCTTATAGACGGGTTTCTACGGTATAGTATCACATATTATGGCTTTCTGTTTACTGAAAGAATGAAAATTATTGCTGACAACATTCATTTTAAATTGAAAAAATATAGCTCACAATTTCACTCATTTCAACAACGAATTCGATCGGTGGAGAGTGACGATGACCGTATTTGACGGAAGCCCTAACCCTAACCCTAAACCGAACCCTACCCGTTCCGGCAAATACGGTCACCTCTCTACTGGGTACATGACTAATTAAATGACTGAGTGAGTCTTGCATAACAATGGCCATCGAGTGACTAGCGTTCTGAGTGTATAGTTTAAAACTAATATGAGTATATTAGCTCTGGCATGTCTGGGAAGTGACATATTCCCTATTGGGAAGGTCATCGCCTAGCTAGGCCATTCATATTTATTTATCTAAACACAGCCAAAAAAGAAAGTCTCCAGTAGTTCCATCCCCATTTAATCAGATTTGGATGAGTTTATGGCAAAATAATTTATATAATAATTTTCTATACGCTTTTCTGCGAAGATTGATACCAAATTTGATATCAAAAGTTTAATCATCATGAGCAAAGGAGCCGTTGTTTGGAAATTCGTGCAATTTTAAAAATGACAAATTACGAATTGACCACGCAACAATCAATGCATGGTACCAGCTTATTATGTGGCCTGAAGCATGCCCGTACAGGAATCATTGTACACTTGCCTGCGCACAATTGAAAGAGCGGGGTATTTGATTTGCATTTTGACATGCATGGGCAAACCTTTAACCTGCCGGCCTATTCAGGCGACTTAATTCTTGGCACTCACGCTAGCTCTGCTACGTGATACAATTCCCTATGTCATTTTTAAAATTGCACGAATTTCCAAACAAATGTTTCTATGCTCACGATGATTAAACTTTTGATATCAAATTTGGTATCAATCTTCGAAGGAGAGTGTATAGAAAATTATTATATAAATTATTTTGCCATAAACTCATCAGAATCTGATTAAATGGGGATGGAACTACTGGAGACTTTCTTTTTTGGCTGTGTTTAGTAATGTATTGAATGTAAACATGGTAAAGAGACTTTTGCGTTTGAGTGTGACCAACAACCCACTCGGCAGAACTAAAAGGTAGAAACTTTGCTACAGTCGCACATGACTTTCTTTTGATTGCCTTTTGATGAACAGAACATATCCGAGATTAAGACGATGTTGATGCAGTAAATAAATAAAGTTTAGCGCTGATGTATCTGCGATGTAGAATAGAGCAATTAAACCAATCGATATATGAAGTTGACGTTGAAGTCGAAGTAAATTTGCAAACTCTCTATGATTACCGTTATACAAGGATAGAGATTGCCAATAATGTTATACAAACATGGCTCTATAAGTGTTCCCGCGTCATTTTGGACTGAAAGAACATGGTCAATGCGTACCCTGTAAAGCTTTCCCTTCATTATTTTTTTTTCAAATTCAAACAAACGATAGGACATGGACATTAGAAAGTTGCAGATTCTTCTCCCAAATATCGACATGACATGAGTATCGACAAAAAAAGACATGAGTATCGACAAGGCAAGACAATGTATCGACAAGACAAGACATGAGTATCGACAAGACAAGACATGAATATCAACAAGACAAGACATGAGTCACGATTTGTTTTGACATCAGCATCTCGTCTTGTTTAATCGTCCTTTGCACTGATCCATCATTTTGCTACTAAAACGAGGTTCTTCCAGCAAACGCATGCGTAAAATGTGCATTTTTGTTTTTGCACATTTCTTGCATCACCCAGAAGGTTTTTTGCAAGGCAGGCTTGCGCGGTAATTAAAGCGTGCGTTTGACAGACGTGTGCAAACACAGCACGTACTTTGCAGGTAGACCTCGTTTTGAGAGGACCGTGCGATCTGCGAATATGCTTGTTTTTCGTGTTTGTTTTGTACGCTGCATGCTTTAATATGTATTTTGTAATTTATTTGTAATTTTTTTTTCTGATATAGATTTTGTTTCCGAGTTGAAAAAATTATCTCCCCATATATACCGCTTCTTGGAAGACTGCATTCCTTTAAATAAAGTTGTAAATACTATAGTGTCCAATAAATATCCCGGGATAAATATATTTATATCACCGATCGCTTAATGGGTACTTGCCCTGCTAAATTCAATGTGTTTTAGGAAAAGGTTTTAAGGTTATTTTATTGTTCTTATCGTCTAGTCCTTTACCCCGCCGGCATATCTTTTTTCATCAGCAATTTTGCAACACAGCGCATCTCAAGCAACGTATTTGACTTATGGCCTGGGGTATGGGCAAACTTAAAGAAAAGGTAACTGGAGAGGAGAAGCGACGAGTTACCCCAAACAACAGCGGCAGGTAGTGACTGGGCCGCCGAGTGCGAATACGTTTTTATTTTGGAAGGTTCATGTTTGTTTTAATTTTTTGGGACGTTATTCCAAAATTTGATATTTGTTAATACAGTTCTTTCCACATACCCACGTTACCATTCGCTTTGGTGATTTACTAATATTATATTTTGTGACTGCAATTTGGAGTTTTCGATGCGTTTTAAGCTTACCATGAAATTAACGCTGGTATCGGGACATGCTCCTTTTAAAATATATGTGATGCGATCAAGCAAAATCAGTCGGAACTCGGCAATAATAAATTTTCAGTTTCTTAAAGGATAGTAAAAAACATTTACAAAGCTGGATTTTGCAGAAAACCCCATTGAAATTGAACAACCAGTTCCCAAGATATGAGCAATTAAAAAGTTTCCAAAACAAGAAGAAACAAAAGGAAATATTTCCTTTGTTTGGCTATATCTCAAAATCAATATTTCCGAGTTCCGACTGATTTTGCTTGATCGCATCACATATGTCTGATCGTCGGCTTTTGGAGGTATTAGAATGAGGTTGGCTCAGGATAGATGTCGTATTCTTCTATGTGGGTCTCTGGACGATATAATTACTTTAATCATTGTATTTTTGCCTAGAAATGTTGATCAAAGGTACAAAATTGATGGTGCCTATCAATGACTAGACTCTATAGTTTATATTAGGGGTGCGCCGGGTGCCCCCCCCAAATCCGCCTCTGCCAGTAACTTACACCGAGTTGGAAGTCACAAAATGGGAAATACTCGCGAACTTACTAATTAGATTAGTAATAGTATAGCTTACTCGGAAGTTATGCGGATTTGGTGCAGTCAGCGGTTAGAGTTCTTTTTGTTTACCCGACTCATTCGTCAGTAGAAAGCCGAATATAAATTACACGTTCGCTGTTACACAGTGACATCGCCCCGATATCTTCATAGTAGAAATCGTCATGGTAGGTTGAATCCACAGCCACACATGGCTATTTTATTCGGACCTCATGAGATGCATATTATTAGCGAAGTGACCTGACTAAGGCTATGACAATAGACGGGGTAATTGATTTCTCGCTGTGTGAGCAAGCTTGTATACGACATTGCGGTCAATGGTTAATATATACTCTCTCCACTTGAGTGAGTGCCGCTATAGCCTGCTGCGCGCTGTAGTCCATAGGCCTACAGGACCAACGCAATATAAAATTGAGAGTTTTGATCAAATTTTGAGTTCAAAGCGCACGGCCAATTTTCAAAGCGCACACTAACGACTATAATATCTGTTCAACACGTATTTTCAAGTGTATGAGACCACATCTGGTTTCTTGAGAAAAATTCATTTACGGGAGATATTCATCATTTTCTAACCCACTATCCGAAGATTTTCGTCTGATATCAAAATCGTGCATAGCAATTCACGTGTATCGATCCCGTGTATTCATTTTAATGTCTCTGCTGCACCAAATAATTATTAGCCAGGCGATGTCGGTGTGTGTTATTCCCCCCCCCCCCCCCCCCCCGCCATTTTAGCATCTACATCTACAGATATGGTGAATTGGTGATTTACATACATTAGAGAAAATCTAAAGCAGTATTCAGACTTTTTATTGTACATAAAATATTGTATGCAACATATCTACGTTGTTTAATCTATTGCCATTCTATTTCCAGTAATGTTTAAGTTCTAACGAATGTTTGATGACGTAAAATCGATAATATATTTCTACTAGATATTACATGTAACATATTATCGATTTTTCGTCATCAAACATTCGTTAGAACTTAAACATTACTGGAAATATAATGGCAATAGATTAAATAACGTAGATATGTTGCATACAATATTGTACGTGTAATACTCGGAGTCTGTGGAGCGCTTTAGTTTGGTCCACTTTACCGTAATACACTTAGCAGGGTGTGATCAATATCTCTTCAGTTGCCAATGGCTCAATTATAAAGACTGCACAAAAAGTAACGCAGCTATTATAAATACGCTTATAGCGTCGGAACTAATAATTGTGTTCACAATATTTTAACAATGAAGGAAGGATGATTTAATTTACGCGCATTTTGATACCATATTTGTTCAATTCCGTTCAATATTTTTTATTAACAACACAGTCGTGTTTATAAAGAAAGATTCCCGAATTTAAAAGTTGCAGCTATTTAAAGTCAGCGCGAAGATAAATGGAGGGTTTTACGTGCCACAATGCTTGCGTAATAACCATTGATCGCGTAACCATTGATCGCTGTAAACTACAACTTTTAAATTTGGGTATTATTCTTTAAAAGCACTACTGTGTTGTTAATATTGAACGACATTTGACAAATGGGGTATCACAATACGTGTAAATAAATTATCCTTCTTTCTATATGTAGAAATATTGTGGAAACAATGATTAGTTCTGAAGCTATAGGCGTATTTATAACAGCTGCGTTACTTTTTGTGCAGACTTTAGAAATTGAAGCAGATGAATTTTGGGATGCTTCTCAGTAAGTTGACTGTCACTAAAGCAAAAGCTCTAAATCACACAGAAAAATATCCTGATTCAGCCGACATCATGTTTTATACCACTGATAAATTTATTTTCTATATCTCTTTTCTTCTAAACGAAAACAAAATGCATGTTGTCATAATCGATTTTTTTTTTAAATGTTATGTTGGTTGCTATCATGATAACACGATAAAATCTATCGATTTTGGCAACATCGATTATCTTTATAATTAATTGCAAATCTCTTTATAGTTATGGATTAGGTCCTATGTTTATCTAGGTCATAAAGGTATTTAATTAATAACATTGCCCTAATCGATAATTAATTTAGTAAAACAATTTTAAATAATCGATTTTTTGATATCCGTCGTTTGTTTTCAAACAATAAAGTTGTTCTTATTTATTGAGGTCATAAGCACACTTTCTTGACCGGAGGTTCTCTACATTTATTTTGTGGGTGGGAATGTGCGGCCTGGGAATCTAAAAAACTGCACGACTTTAAACCAAATTTGGCGAAAAACATACCAATTTTGCTTCAAAACAATTAAAAGTTTTGGGAAAATTAAAAAAAAAACTTTCATAAAACATTTTCAAATTAAGGGCCATCAATAAACCAAAATGGCTGAAAATGCACCCCGAGTCTGAACTGAATGGTTGAAAATGCATCCCGAATCTGCATCACATGCACCGATCCCTCATGTCCAGTAAGAACCCTTGTTCCTTTTTGGCACTGAATTCGACTACATTTTATATTATGCCTTTTTAATACAACAAATTTAGAATTCACTGCAATTCTGGTCGATTTTGTAGTGTACTTGTATTTATATAGCTTTTATGCGAATGTACTATGAAATTCACTGATGCGTGGAGAAAACACTTTTTGTCCATGTCCACCCCCTCATATATTAATTAATATTTCCCGCAATTTCTAGTTGTTTCATGGATGAAAACGTGTGTCATCGACTATCTAGAAGCACGCAACGTTATCGATTACCGACTTTGCAATTAATTTGATGAAGATAGAATTTGAATTATTGTTTTTTAAAACTCCATTTGTAAACATTGAACGGAGAAATGGAGCACAGGAAAATCAGAGGAATAAATTGGCTACTTGGTCTTATTTTTTATACTTGTGAGTTACGAATAGGTAAGTATATTTTTGTACATTTTCAGATTTCTTCATTTTCTTTGGAAATTTGATAAAAGTTAGTTTTCTCTTTCACATCACTTTCTTTTGATAATAATAATAAGTTAATTTCATATCAGATTGTGTATAATGATTGAATTTTATTTTGCCCATTCTTACAGTTTCATCTCTGGACTGCTCTACTCTATATACTGGTGCCTTTGGGAATCCAGACTATCCAAGCACCTGTTATGTCCTACCAGATAAGATCGCAAGAACATGGGAACAGGCAAACACTCTTTGCTCTGAGATCGTTGCTGGTGATTATGCATGGTCGGTACTTGAAGTAAGGGATTTTGTAGAGGAAACTTATCTACTGAACGTATTTGCGTCAACCAGGTAAGAATGTATGACATAATATAGGGTCCACAACTTATAAGTTCCCCCTAAATACTTTTTTTATAATAAATCGAAAAATATTTCATGAAATGCCAAACTGTAAAAAGGTATGGTATAGCTGTATTTGTTTTACAAATATGGACCAGATTATAGCGTCACACGTCATTGTGTTCATGGTTCATTTATGTAAATAAGGAGACCGTTTTAAACAGTGTTAAAAGTTGCATCTGAGTCCATAGGATTGAACACTCAAACAATACAGTCAGCCAGGTCTATTCATGTGTTTGTTAAAGAAAACCTGACTGCTATGGACTCAGGTGCAACTTTTAAAACGGCCTCTTTTCTTACACAAGTAACCATTGTGACTGAACACGCGGGGTCTTTTCTTTTTTCTTCTCTTTTTTCTTCTCTAGTGATTGATGGTGGTGATTTTAATTTGATTATTTGCTTGTTGCACTCTTGTCCTTTCTAATGTATGACAAAGCTACTACAAAATTTCGTACTTCCACCCGGGACATCCGGGATTTCGTACTTCCACCCGGGACGTCCGGGATTTCTGTAGAAAGTCTCCAGCAATCACAGCATTATGCCTTTTCTATTAATGTATATGTTAGAAAACTAATTATCAAGCACGAATCACATGGTTTTATTCAAAACAAACTTATATTGACCATAAAAACGAATAAAAACATCCGTCTCTCAACGCGCGATATTCAAATTTCCCGGGCTCCGAAATTGTCCAATGACGTTCGGCTGAAGATAATTGAACACAAATAACCAAAACGTCATTGCCCTAGACAGTCGGAGCCCGGGAATTTTGAATATCGCGTGATGAATGGCGGCTATCTTTATTAAATTTTTTTTAATGGTAAAGATGGGTTTGTTTTAAATAGAACCATGTGATTCGTGCTTGATAATCAATTTTCTAACATAATTATAAGGCATAATGTTGTAATTGCCGGAGATTTCCTTTGACGTTCAATGAAACCCCTTTTACATTGGTATTCATTATCTTATTGTTGACAGTATTGAACCATTTTGGTTAGGTCAAAATGACCGCGATGTGGAGCACGTTTGAAATATGCGAATACTTACTCGGACTGTGCCACATCTGGAGTCTATTTGCATTGGCGTAAACTTCAACCAGATGGCGACACCAACACCGACCAAGACTGCGTAGTATTCTATATTAATGACCCTGGATTTGACGATCAAGCCTGCACAGATACCTATTATACAATCTGCCAAACGAGTACCGGTGAGTTTAAATTTATGTATATCATTTTTTTGACATTCTTCAAATAGATTTGACTATTATTTAAGATTCTCGTTTGTTTCTTAAAGGCACATTCAGCGATCCCAGCAAAAGTGTAAAAATATTGAAATTGTTTATAAATTGCCCTAAAGTGAAGGATAAGTCATCAGAATTGAAAAGCATGTCTAGGAATACTATGACATATGAACCAAGGGATATACTACTACTACTGTACTGTGTTGAGGTGACAATTAAAAGCTGATCAATTCTAACATTCCAAGCACTCCTAATACATGTATTTTGATTTATGACAACTGATTTGTCTGTTCGTTTAAATAGATCAAGAGAATCAGAATTTGAAGCAGAAATCATAATGGAATAGCAAGGACATAAGATTTATCCAATTCTGATCAACACACGATACAGTGATCATCCTTTATTGTGTGTGCACACACAATTTGTGTGTGTGTGTTGAGAAAACAATACCCTCTGATGATTGAACAGATTCATCAGGATCGGTATAGTAAACTGGTTAACAAAGTTCTTTGTATCTGATCCAGAATGTTCACTTACTTGTGTACGTTTCAACAACACCTGTTTTCTTTATCAAAACTTGATGGGTAGTGACTGATATTGGCAACCGACGCTAGAAGTAGTTCCAGCGTTGATCTTGGAGTTGCCAGTCTGTTTTCCTTCAAGGGATTTTCTTGATCCCTGAGTCAGCAACTCATCAAAAATGTGAGAGAGTTGGTACTGTCCTTCATCTCTGTTCATGGTGGTGCCCCTCCTCTGTCTTATTTCTATAGCCTCCTTTATCCAGCGAGTGTATCTATTTTGCTCTGTGCCGATGACCTCAGCTTCCCCCATCCTATGACGTGATTCTTGTCGACGACATGATCAGTAATGGCTGACTTGTGTGTAGTTGTTAACGATTCCTTTCTACCTGCTCTGGTGGTTACCGTTTTACTAACTTTCTCCGCCTCACTTTTATGTTCTTCAAGTCTCGTGCCAAACGTTCTGCCAGTTTCACCTATGTAGGACAATTCGCAGTTCATACAGGGAATCTTATATACTGCATCAGTGGTGTTATTTGGGTCGCGTTTGTCTTTCGGGTGTTACCAGTTGTTTTCTGAGAGTGTTGTGCGGTTTCATCGCAGTAGAAATGGTGTAATTTTTCATAACTCTAGACACTCTTTCTGTGACACCCTTTACATGCCTTTACTCCTGGTTTTATCGGGCTTGACGCTTTGTATCTGGTCTTTGACCTTTTTAAAGGTCCAATCAGGATAGCCGCATGTTCTGAGGGCTTCTTGCACTTTCTTCTCTTCTTCCACTTTATCCTCCTCTTCTGTCACAACACTGTCTTTCCTGTTATACAATGTGCGTATCACACCAAGTTTTTGATGCAGAGGGTGATGAGACTGATAGTTGAGGTACTGGTCTGTATGTGTTGGCTTGCGGTAGACCAGTAACTTTACGGTGCCATCTTCTGTTTTCACAATCAACGTATCCAGAAATGAAAGGCTGCCTTGAGATTCTTGCTCAAAGGTGAATTTTATTGAACCCGATTTTTCCACTGGTTGATATGATCGGTAAGACGCTGGACACTGTCTTTGTTTATAACTTCCAACACGTCATTCACATAACGCAACCATAGCTTAGGTCTACAGTCTAGGGGTGCCGTAGCAATTGCCTGCTCTTCCAGAGCCTCCGTGAATATATTGGCTGCAATCGGGGATACAGGGCTGCCCATCGCAGTACCAAAAAGCTGGCGGTAAATCTTACCTCTGGTATTTTGGCTTATTTAATGGTAGATTGGATAACAAAACCTGAATCAAATAGAGTACACAAACACGCTTAATGGATTATAGATATAGGAGAACCTCAACTTCATGGGGTTGTCTCATACTCTGATTTAAAGCCTGGTATTACAGGGCCTCAACCTATAATGCTACTTACGTTCAAGTTCAAGTTTTCAAGTTAAATTTTATTTCACTAACATCATATCACAATAAGATAACAAAATATCGAGAAAAGGATGGCAGGACAATCACAAGAGCAAAGCTCGAAAGACGTGATTGCCCTCATCAGTGCAAAAACAAAAAGACGCCTACATACAATAGTCCAGGACGGGGTGCAAACGGCAGACTGCATGACTAGTGCAGACAGACAAAGACGTCGAGTATGTATGTTAACTTACAGTACAACTTATAATATAATGATACAAAGATACAATTGTGGATACAATAAATTTAAACAATAAATTTACAATAAATATAAAGAAATTAAATAATCTTTATAGTTGCGTTTAAAAGAATTAGGAGACAAGCCTCCATTTTAATTACGTCGAGGATATAATTTCTGAGCAATGGACCCTGCCTCCTAATAGTGTTTCTGGTCAAATCATATTTGAATATTGCAGGACGAAACAAATGCAATGAACGTGTGGAATAACTATGGATGGCCATATTTTTAACAAAATAAGTTGCAAAATTAGAAGACATATTGTTAATACTGAAATTATACATAAATAAAGCTTTGATAAGCTTATGAATATCAAAAAGTATTTAGCTGAGAAAATAAAGGTGATGTGTGGGCCAACCACGTTGAATTCCCTTTTGTTTAACAAAAATAGAATTCAAATTATAATTGTTGGAATCTGCCCAAATTATATTACAGTAGAACTAATGTATTGTACAAGGTAAATAACGTATTATAATAAAGCATATGCTTAAGACGAAACAGAATTACACTATACCTTGAAACAATATTGGTAACATAAGAATTGTGACCATACCATGTAAGAGATTCATCAAGAATAACACCCAAAAATTCAGTATGAGTTAAACAAGTTCAATGCCATCAATAACAATATGTGTATTGTGATAAGTACAATTACTATGGCGATTTTTTTAAATAATACAATTCGGGTTTTTTTTTACCATTAAGGAACAACCTATCAGCTTTGAACCATGCAGAAATATTAATTAATTCATTATTAACTAATAAGTTCATCGAGGTCCGGATTGGACAAAATAGCATTGATATATGATCTGCATAAATAAATAAAAAAGACAAATCTTTTGAAGATTATACAATATCATTAAGAAAAAGAATGGGACCCAATACCGAACCTTGAGGAACACCGCATTGAACAGTACTTTGATAAGATTTACAATTATTGAACACAACATTATTGTTTTCTGTTTGTAAGGTAGCTCCAAGGCCTTCCCACGAACTCCATAATCTTGAAACTTCTTAATGAAAATATCGTGATTGATCGTATCGAAAGCCTTGGAGAGGTCCAGGAAAATGTATGGTGGCCTTTATCAAGATGAGAAACGATCTTATTGTATGCCTCTAAAACAGGATGAAAAATTTGTGAACTAAATATGTGAACCAACGGAGAAGCGTACATCTTAGTAAAACACCACCTTGGTACCACAGTTTCAGGATAGTTGCAGAAGTCACAGGTTGATCAGTTACCATAGCAACCACATTTCCGACCCTTTTCAGTCGAATTTGATGCCAAATATGGTGGTATTATGTGTCGGAAAACAATTCAATTCAATTGCGATCCTACTTTTCAACAGCGCTAACTGAAAACATTGTATTTTATTAAACAATGAACCACTAACCGCAAAAGATGGATATCCAACAAGCTTAAACTATAAATTAGCCCCCGAAAGAGGGCAGGGCTTGAAGAATGAGGGAAATTATGGGGTAATAGTTTTAAAAAGTAGAAAATATATTCTATGGTGATACTGGGCCCTAAACCTAACCCTAAACCCTAACCCTAATCCTAATCCTAAACCCTAAACCTAAACCCTAACCCTAACTGAAAACATTGTATTTTATATATTTTGGTTTATTCCGTTTTCAGACTAATGAAAGACCTGATTTGATTGGGTGATGTGCAGAATAAGCCAACCGGACGGTCTATGACACACCAAATGTTCAAAACTGTTTTCCGACACATATATCACCATAGGAAAAACTACCAACAACGATCAATTTATGTTAAACTTCGTTTTTCAAGAGGTTATAGGTCAAAAACCTTTGGTTTCAGGAAGTTTTTTTATTTTAATTTCAGTTGATTCCGATTTTACGTTTGCGAGTTATGCATTATTATGTTGTAACGAGCCGTAATGACTCAAGGTCAAAATCACCTTTTACCCAAATTCACACGAATGCACAAAACTAATACATTGTTTGATTAAGTTAACAATATCTGGTCTTTTAAAGTAAAATATGATTGATACATGAATAATAAACAATACAATCACACTTTTAAATAATCTGTACATAACCAGCAGTCCTCTTCTTGTTGATTAAAATGTTCTGTTACAATGTTCTGGATGGCTGATGTATAAATCCTTGTTCACTTGTCCTGCAAAAATCACTGTTCAGCGAAGTCCATTGTACACTTGCATTTATCCTTTGCGTATAAAATCCTCGCACAGAAATGGTGCTGCTTTCTCCAAATAATCAATTCCTTGCACAGATGACAATTTCCAAAAATGATGCTTCTTTCACCAGTCACACTCTTGCTCCAGGAAACAGGCTTCTTTCTGCATTGATCCACTTTATTGACATATGTGTTGTTAATAACAGTGTACTTCGGTTATATATATAAATGCGCCATAACAGCTTATAGACAGTAAGTCTCGAAGTGACCTTCTACATAGCGAGTGGTCTTTCTATACATTTGAATGCAAAGGCGGAACAACATGAGACTGCTGTGCAGCAAAATTGTCTATTTTCTTCAACTTTGTGATTATATTGTAAACGTTTCCGTCGTTGAATATTTTTGTCCGTCGTCAAATACTTTCAAAATTTTGTTTTTGAAAACATATTACAAATTCGGAATTGCAAATTGTGTAATAATTTTGTAATTCAATTAATACTTAAATTTGATGATATTTATCTACAGAGTTCCTATCCCTTTCTGTATAGTGGTCAATGCATGAGGATTTGGTCACACTTGCTGGTCTTGGTATGTCGTGCCCATGGGTCACGTGCGCATTTATAAAAGCGCATTTATAGATATAACCGAAGTACACTGAATAAACCAGACTCCAGCAAGTCGACAGAAGAATTTTAATCCTTTGGGGAGGAGGAGCACCTTCGTGTACTCAAAATCTCCTTACTTGCTGTTTTAAAATAGCACATTATTGGCTATGCAAACTGGTTCAAATGTACCTCTTTTGAAGTACGGCGACCAATGCATATATACATGTAGATAGCCTACAAACTCTCTTCATATTCTGCTAAGAGCAAACTAAATTGCTTTCAAATTTTATACTCACAAAACCCACAATCTATTAATAGACCATTCTGTCACATTGCCTTATTTTAGTAATGGGGGTTTCCAAAATAACATTAGACCATGCACTGACCATTCTATATATTATGATAACAAATGTATATTACATAAATTATTAAAGCATCAAGCTATGGGAAATTCCCCGAAATTTGTGACGCTTAATAATTATTGCTGATAATATTTTACATGTTGCCATTGATACAGAGTATATAACAGCTCCAATCGTAAGTGTAGCTGACACATCGTTACAATACCCAGGTATGTTATATCAATTATTGTCTTTAAAAAAAAAAAAGCAACGAAGCCACATAAAATAATGCTGATATTGTTTTCACTCGGACCACTCCTGAATGGACGTTGAGTGAATGCAATGTAGCACAGCTAGCTCAAGCAAAATCATCTGCTTGTGTGTCTTTTATTCTTGCCTATACACAAGAGTAAATTGTTCATCAGTTATAAGTAAAAATGGTCCATGTTCGTTGTTCTATTTATGCATATGTGTCTCAACAGAAGTCTTGTTGGAACGCAAAGTGTCAACTCATACTGATATATACAATCATGTAAATGTTGTGGTGTTCCGGACTTTCATACTGAAATCTTTTTAATTAAAGTGCTCTTTAAACTCTGGATCAATTCTCTCTAATCACTCAATCGTTTGGTGATTTTCAGATTGCACAACTTACAGTCCGGCTGCTTTCAGCCATCCTACAGATCCTAGTAGGTGTTATCGCATGTCAACTAGCGTAGCATCTTACTCGGCGATGGTTGAACATTGTACCAAGTACGGATGGGCTCCAGTGAATATAAAAGACGAAGAAGAGAATTCCCAGATCTATTTAAAATATAGAACTACGCATCCGGATATGTGAGTATACTCTTCCATTTAAAAAAAAAATGTAAGCGGGAAAAACATTCTGCAGATAACATAGGCCTACATCTCATTTACGTCTGGCCACATTAGTGTAGTACCCTATGTGATTTGTGTGTAACATTTTGAGATTTTGGTCTTAAATAATAGACAAGGGTTCCAGGAACTCAAATCAAATTGTAACCATTTTGTTCTCCTAGCCCCTTGGCGGCCATCTTGAATTTTAAAATGGCCACCATTTACTACATATTTTGGACTATAACTTGGCTTCTGAGTTCCATGAAAGCTGAAAATGGTGGCAATACCCATGTTTCTGATTACAATAAAGACATATACAAGGTTATACGTCATTTCGTTTGGCAGTCATCTTGGATATCAAAATAGCTGCCATTATCAACATATTTTTGGCTGTTATCTGAAGTTGTCAGCCACACACCAAGCTTAAAATGGTGGTAAATACCCATGTTTATGATGCAAAAGACTGCAAATAAAGCATATTATATAAAGGTATAGTATTTATTTTTTTAGCGCTCTAAATGACCGCCACTAACAAAAGGCAACGACATAATTCATTCTACAATGTTTATCTTAAATTCAGAGTTACTGAAACCGGTATCAACACCCATGTTTATAATAGGATTACAAAAAAAGTTTCAAGAAAGTTAAATTTTTTGATGACTAACTTTTTGTTTTCAAAATGACTACCATTATTAACATATTTTGGCTTGTACTTCTTGACATTTTGTATGGTACTGCATAATTGCAGGCTCTAAATAAATCATTTCCAATATTGCAAGACCGAGACGTAAATTTTAGGCAAAAGAGCTGAAATTATTTAGCTTGACTGGAACACACCATTACCCTACTAATCATCTTCACTTGTTTATGGCTCAGCTCAGTCAGTGTGTTGTAATACTGTAGTCCTCGCTAGCACCATCCACTACACTTACACGGCAGTGGCGTAACTAGGGTTGGTAGCGCCCGAGGCAAGAAACAAAATTGGCGCCCCCTCCCACCCGAGAATATCTACATAATGTGCCCCCCCCCAATCTTGCGCAAAATTTTGGACAAATAAGGCCTACCACTAATTAATTTTGGTTACTAGAAGTTGAATATCGGCAAGGGGGTGACACTAAATTCACGGTTGTTCTATTAGCAACGCAAAATCTATGAAAATTTCAGCTGGTTTACTAGCTAGAAACAAGGGGGGTGACACTAAATTCACGGTTGTTCTATTAGCAACGCAAAATCTATGAAAAATTTAGCTGGTTTACTAGCTAGAAAGTGAGGCCAGTTATCGATCCGTTATAGCTCGTTATGAATAATTCATGTTCGACCCCTTGGATCATGTTAATTGAGTTTGGCAAATAACAACGTTGTTAGTTTTGCGAACTTTGCCTGTTCAATGAGAGTATAGCGCGCCCCCAATACATCTGGGCACAAAACAGGCGAAAACGATCCAGTTTAATGAAATGGCGGACGGGTATTCCCATCAGGCACCAGTGATATGTTTTTTCAAAGAAAGTCTACTAATTTGATATGAAATGACATTTTGCAATAGCAAAGTCAAAATTAGGACTTGCTGTCAATAATATGAAGGAAATATGTGACAGAGGCAAGGTGGGAAATACAAGTAGTATTTAAGTTATAATAACCTTTGATACCCGACCTGACCTTCCATCATGGCGCCTTATTCGTCTTTATGTATTTCTATTATGCTCTCAAGTAAAATAAAATACCAATCTGCTCTGAGCAGACAATGTTACTTGGCTCCCCGCATGAATTATTGATTTTATACGGAAGTAAAGAAATGCACAGTGTATGTGCATGATGTGCAAGCATACTCCAAATATTTACGGTAAATCTGACTAGTGGTCACATGTTAACATATCATGTGTTCGGGAAATCACGTGGCAACATTTTAAGATTTCTGGCTTGTTTACTAGTTAATTGCCATTTGTACTCTTTATTATTTATCTTTGTTAATTAACATATATTTTAAATGCTGATAAATCGTGGTTGGCTACCCATGATATCTGTTAAATTCAATGTTTTATGAATATAATTCTGCCACGCAGAGGGGGTCACGCAGCAGAATTTCACATCACCTGACTTAGCTACATTTCGAAGCTCTGCTCTTCAAATTCATGTAAATTTCAAAGTTTATACATTTAATATTATTTAATATGATACTAATTTTTTGTTATAACCAACTCATTACGTTTGGGAATTGGAAAGAACCTTCTGATAAATCATGCATGACTCAATTACAAATATCTACATCCCTTTCTTCTTGTCTATTGATATTTTGAATAGTGTTTATCTTTCCCTAATAGATAGCGCCCTGATCGATTCTTCCTGCATATCAATATGCTTCATTTACATTACATTACAGAGATCGGACACTAATCCCTACCATAACAAACCATGTATAGACTCTACATGCAAATACAGGTGATATAACAGGTCTATATTACAGGATTAGATTAGTAAACTATGATCTATTTGCAAGTATTATATTGATTGAGCAGGAAAGATTTGATACTATTTTTTTTATAGTAGTCTAGTTGCCGGCGTGCGTTATTTCTTTCTGCAACCATAATGGGCCACAATGCGATAACACATAGTACATACATGTAATTAATAGGCCTATGAGGCTAGATATAACACGAGTTTATTACCATTATTATTATCCTCTTACTTAAAAAAATAAAAAAGAAATCAATAGAATTAAAATTCTATAACGGTTTACCTGGGGTTCGAACCCACAACCTTTGTATCCATAGTCTAATGCCTACACGACTGTGCTATGATTCGCTGTGCCAGAAAGGTGTTTGTTTATGATACTTATTGATTACGGAATAAACTGCATACACACAATATACTATTACTAGTATAATAAATACGAATATAATCCTAACCCTAACCCTTACCCTAACCCTAACCCTAACCCCTAACCCCTAACCCCTAACCCTAACCCTAACCCTAACCCTAACCCTAACCCTAACCCCTAATCCTAACCCCTAACCCCTAACCCTAACCATAAGACCCTAACCCTAAGACCCTAACCCTGACAATAATGAACCTTGCCTCGGACTATGCGGTTAGTGATATATTGCGGCCCATTATGGTTGCAGAAAGAAATTATTTATGTCCTCTTTTGCACAATTACTGTATTTTTGTGGGACCTGAATTTCAAATTTTTATGATGATGACACACACCGTCGACGTCCTATACGATAAATATAAATTTAATACTCCGTTGGTGAGCGACGGGCGAGTGGTAGTGAGCGACAGGCGAGTGGTATTTCACTGAACGCAAGAAAAGGAGTTCTATCTGATTGGCTAGCAATCGATCGCTTAGGTCGCTCAGTAGTCAACTACAAACTCATGCATTCAATTCGATTGAAATCGATTATTCTATTTAAGACGAAGATAAAGAGCGTGATAGTGTGTCAATAATGTACATTGTATTGCAGCTGGATTCTACATGCATTCCTTTATATTATTATTTCTCAAAGAGTTGAATATGATCACAATTTTTACCCAGGATTTCAAATTTTTTACCCGCAAATTGCAGTTAAACATAACCACAGCAAAATACCGGTCCTCACTAATTAGTACATTTAATTTCCAGTTAGTACATTTAAACGAAACCTGTGATTTACGTGACAACAAATAAAATTTTCTTACAATAGAAATATCATATGGGATACTGCTATGGTAGGCCGCAACCGCCACAACGTGGAGCTGCTACGCGTAGCTGACTTTTTGTTCCGTGGAGCCAAATTGACCAATCATGTTAGAGTTTTTCATTACTCGGAGGTAAAACTGACCAATCAAGTACGACTTACTCATTACGTGAAGCGAATTTAGTCATTAAGAATTTGCCAGACGAGCTTCACGTAGTTGCAAGATATCCTCGGTCACGATAGTTATGATTCAAAAAGTAATTTATGAAAAGTACGAACCGACTTATTATTAAGATGGACATGCACTCACATGAAACTCATACAGTATTGTACACAACTATATAGCTAGGCAGAGTGGTGGTAAACCATGCACACAATTCTGCGATCTGCAGTGTATCGCCGGGAGCTGATTTGTACATCTTGCGCGGCGTGGGCTGCGGAATTCGACCTTCAGCAAACCAGTTCGGATTTACTTTATATACTAGTAGTAGGCCATACATACTGTAGTTACGGTACTGCCCGTTTTCCTATACACAATACTCAGTGCGCTCACCATTGACGCGTGACCTAGTGTATGTTAGAAGTATTATGCCATTGCCTATATGACGTCACTGTGTAAAAAATAACCAGTCAATATTTAAAGTATTCTCTGAAATTCTAGAAAATATAGTTTTGTAACATTTCCTAAATTTTTAGCTAATTTAGGTGTTTGGAAATATTGGTACTTTTCTGTTTTAGGAAGGATATGTAAATGACAGATAACACCAACAAATATGAACAAATTATTTCTAAACCGTGTTAAGTCTGCAAACCATTATGCTTCTCATTTTCAAGAACGCTGGTTAACAATAAGCAGACTATTGTCTCATTTCGTAAACAAAAGCTCAGACAGTATTGTTACCTTGCGTTCGCTTTATAATCATTCACCCAACTGAAACTATAATACCAGCTCATTGTTCATTGCACAGGTAAAACAGACACAAGTGCAGTGTGTATTTAACCAGAGAAGATCTGATGTAACATAGTTGAGCTGTTTTCATTGAGTGTTATCTTGGTTTAATAGCTTTTAATGGGGTTTAAGTCCTTCAAAGGTCGTGGTGAATTCTACTGTAGACATGACTGCATCATGATTATTTTAAAGTCAACAACATTCAACAATATGATCACCGTGATAGTATGACAGTATCAGTACCGTGGGTGTCAGTGATCCTGGCCTGACACAGTAGACAAACAAACAAACACGCCACACACATGGCACATGCATGCAAGGTAACATTGACTATACACTAATCAAACAATGGTATTGATCCTGTACAACTGTTGGTGGTTTATTTACATTCGATTCATTTAAAATCCACATAGTAAACATTAATTTTGGCAAGAGTTTTCTCTCTCTGGAACGATGATGCATCAACTGGCTCCGCGTAATGAAAAGATCTAACATGATTGGTCAATTTAGCTCCGCGAAGCGAAAAGTAAGCTACGCGTAGCAGCTCCACGTTGTGGCGGTTACGGCCAGCCATATACTGATCATGCGAAAATCGTAAAACATAGAATAGAAACAGTGTGGCCGGCTCTCAAAATCTCAAATTGTATGCATAGCCTGAGTCGCACGGCCTATCTCGAACAAAATCACCATGCGTAGTTGTTGAAAAACGTGAGGATTTATCGTACTACCACGGCAATTTTTAACACGAAGATATAGGGATGATGACGGTGTGTGACATAGACTCGCTTGCCAGTCCTATATACGCCGTACCTATGTATATTGAGGACTGGCTTACGCCATTTTGGATGTCAATGGGAAATACACACTTAACGATTTGCGCCGGTTAGAAACTTGAAAAAAAATCTTTAAAATTTCATCAATGTATGTAAATGTGGTACCAACTGTATTGTGCTTGATAATTTAAGACTCGGTTGAAACAAAATTAAGGATCGAAAGCATTTTTCCAAAAAGGCAAAATTATCGTCAAAGTTCTGCCGAAATCGGCACCCTTGCGAAGGGTTCAGAATTCGAATCGGGAACGAAAATATCCGATCTTTGCGATCAAAAACACAAAATTACAACTTTAAACATATTATTGGCAAAAGACATTATTACCAAACAATATAGAATAGAAAATTTGACATCATTTTCTCAAAATAATGAAAAAATTTGCTCACTAGACATCGAAAAAGTACGCAATCCAATTCCCGTTCAAACGCGTGGGAAACTGAAAGTGCATAATCGTGACTAATGATGACATGTATGATGCAAACTCATAGGTGTTGTGCGTTTGGCAAGTTGGGAGGGTGGGGGTTCAAAATGACCCCATAGGATTATAAAATTGCTCAAATACCTCTTTCAAATATATCAAATTATTTACATAAATAAACAAAAACAAATAAATAAATAAATAAATAAATAAATAAATAAATAAATAAATAAATAAATAAATAAATAAATAAATAAACGAAAAAAATTGAACAAATTTTAGCGTAGCATTAAAATCATAAATATAACCATTGCTGGCAGGAGGACTCGAACCAACGATATTGATATCAGCAGTCTGATGCTCTACCATTGAGCTAAATGACAGCATCTAGTGATGAGCGTCGAGTTTTTAGCTTATACAGTGTTCGTCTGTGATAATGTCGCCTCGTGAAAGAAAGAAATATAAAATCTCAATTTGTAATTTAAATTTATTTGATAATTTTCTAACCTATATTTTCTTTCGAGCAGGGACAAATATTTCCCCTTTATCTAATTTGACCGCTATATAAGAATCTTTTTTTTTATTACTGATTTAATTCCGCGATTTGTTCCATTAAGCAATATCAAAGATTAATGTCACACATCTCACAACAGATATTTAGTTGGTCTAGTGGTCTTTCACAGTGCTGTTTAACCGGGAGGTACCGAGATCGATTCCCACCTCTGCCTGCAATTTTTTTTAAAGACTGGGAAATAATAACCTGACATTCGCCGCTGACATTCGTACTTCAGTAGCGGAGTTATAACTTGTTAAACTTTGCTCCTTCCGTAAAAGGGTACATTATTTTGGCACTACATTATTTTTTTTTTTTTTCACATTGCTGGTATTAAATATCAAATGGTCATAATTGGCGGTCACTTCAAATCATCCCCAACTGAACTAGGTTCAGGAATTTCCTCTCATTGTTAACTGTTGGTTAACCCACCACTTGAGAATAAAGGACTATGATAGGTGCAACAGGATTACCTACGGGATTATCTCAAGGATATAATTCTGTTCTCCATCCTTTTCTTACATCTTCTCTGATATGTGCTAGTGTCAATGGTTATTGTTAAAAGGCAATAAGGTGTGTAATTGCAATATTTCCTCTGAATAGGTAAGACTCTCTACATCGAGTTATGTATGCTGGTGGTTCGCAATACTGTTATTTAAGAGAAGGTATCTTCCAAATCCAAATTCAAATGTGGTACACGAAATATACTAGCTTATTACCTATACAGAAAGGTGATTATCAGCCTTCACTCAGCAAATTGACATGCCCGGCATATGCAGCCATTCTCCGTCTGGATAACATGACTGTCGCCCTCAATACGTCTGGGCGCAAATTTAAATAACAATACGCTATTTACATATCAATGCGGCCTCATGCTAATTAAAGCTGCCCCATCCAGGAGTTCATCTATGCTAGAAAGTGAGGCCAGTTATCGATCCGTTATAGCTCGTTATGAATAATTCATGTTCGATCCCTTGGATCATGTTAATTGAGTTTGGCAAATAACAACGTTGTTAGTTTTGCGAACTTTGCCTGTTCAATGAGAGTATAGCGCGCCTCCAATACATCTGGGCACAAACCAGGCGAAAACGATCCAGTTTAATGAAATGGCGGACGGGTATTCCCATCAGACACCAGTGATATGTTTTTTCAAAGAAAGTCTACTAATTTGATATGAAATGACATTTTGCAATAGCAAAGTCAAAATTAGGACTTGCTGTCAATAATATGAAGGAAATATGTGACAGAGGCAAGGTGGGAAATACAAGTAGTATTTGAGTTATAATAACCTTTGATACCCGACCTGACCTTCCATCATGGCGCCATGATTCGTCTTATGTATTTCTATTATGCTCTCAAGTAAAATAAAATACCAATCTGCACTGAGCAGACAATGTTACTTGGCTCCCAGCATGAATTATTGATTTTATACGGAGGTAAAGAAATGCACAGTGTATGTGCATGATGTGCAAGCATACTCCAAATATTTACGGTAAATCTGAATAGTGGTCACATGTTGACATATCATGTGTTCGGGAAATCACGTGGCAACATTTTAAGATTTCAGGCTTGTTTACTAGTTAATTGCCATTTGTACTCTTTATTATTTATCTTTGTTAATTAACATATATTTTAAATGCTGATCATCGTGGTTGGCTGCCCATGATATCTGTTAAATTCAATGTTTTATGAATATAATTCTACCACGCAGAGGGGGTCACGCAGCAGAATTTTACATCACCTGACTTAGCTAGATTTCGAAGCTCTGCTCTTCAAATTCATGTAACTTTCAAAGTTTATACATTTAATATATTTAATATGATACTAATTTTTTGTTATTACCAACTGGTACACAAAATATACTAGCTTATTACCTATACAGAAAGGTGATTATCAGCCTTCACTCAGCAAATTGACATGCCCGGCATATGCAGCCATTCTCCGTCTGGATTACATGCCTGTCGCCCTCAATACGTCTGGGCACAAATTTAAATAACAATACGCTATTTACATATCAATGCGGCCTCATGCTAATTAAAGCTGCCCCCATCCAGGAGTTCATCTATGATATCGGTCTGAAAATGTTCTTTCAATACGCTGGCGAAGTTACGTAATAAATCGGATTAACTACCATAGCAATAGGTGAAAACTATTTTGAATATATCACGCGGCACTACAAGCAGGTTGAACTAATCACCTGTGTATGTCTGCAAATCATAGATTGAGTACAATACCGGTCTTTTCAAAGATACTAATCTTACAGGTGTGAGTGATCAGCAGGATATGGTTCAATGCAGAGGTACCGCGTCTGCGTGAACGACTCAGTGCAGCGAGGCACAGTGTCATCGCCCCGATATCTTCATGGCAGAAAACAGCCACGCATGGCCATTTTGTTTCGACCTTTGAGACGCATAATGAGCCGAGGGACATGACTAAGGCTACTGACAATAGCCTGGTAATTGACCTCTCTGCGTGTGAGTGATCATGTATACGCCATTGAGGTCAATGGTCATCGACTTTTATACTGCCTCCACGGGAGTGAGTGCAGCTAGCCTACTACGCGCTGCGCTATAGCTCGGCACATATAAAATCAGAATATATTTGTAACTTTTTGAGTTCAAGACGCACACTTCTTTCTCAAGACGCTAGTTAACGACTATCATATCCGTTGAACATATATATTCAAGTACAAGGAACCAAATCTGGATTCTTTATACTAAATCAATTGCGGGAGATATTCATCCTTTTTTACCCCGGTATCCAAAATTTATCGTCTGAATATCAAATCGTGCATAGCACATTCACGTGTATCGATCCCGGGTATTTATTTTAGTATCTCTGCTGTACCAAGTAATTATTAGCCAGGCGATGTCGGTGTGCGAGGTATATTCAAAAATTGTTTTCACCTATTGCTATGGCAGTTAATCCGATTATTACATAACTTCGCCAGCGTATTGATTTTGTGATGAAATTGACTTTTGACTTTCATCGCTTGGAGGGGCGCAGAATCGATGATGAATTGGTCAATTTGGCGCCCCCCCCTAAGGGTGGCGCCCGGGGCACGTTGCCCGCCCCCTAGTTACGTCACTGTTACACAGTTCAGTACGTTGTAAGTTATTTACTCTTGCAAAACACATAGTTTTGCACAGTAACATCAAATAGTTATGCGGCTAATTCCAGTGCACACTCCACAGATTTTAACATCGACTTTAATTTAGATCCATCTTTGCACCATTCAAGTGTACAAGGATCAGAATTCGGAATATGCCCAGAATTTGATTGGGCCATGTTTTACTGCACAAAATGACGTATCACAAGACATTATGTGAATATTATATAGGTATACTTGTAACAAAATATAACCAACCGCATTCATAATTTCCTGTCTTGTTGCAATATTTAAATTTGGTTCCTTGAATAATGTTTAAATATATAGATCCAGTAAGTTGACGCTATTGCGCCAAGTCTCACATCATCGCGTCAACCGTGTAGTGTAAGAAATCAAAAAGCCACAGAATCAATTCTGATTTTCTGATTTTGTTTCTACTTAAATTCGAAGATAACTTTTGTGTTACGAACAAAGTTAATATTAGTACATTTGTTATCATTATTGAATTTATTCTCTCTAAAATTTCATTCGACAATACACTAAAATCGGTTTATTTTGTTATACAGTTCAGGATATTGGCTAGCCCAAAATGATCAAGTTTCAGAAAATGTGTGGACATACAATGACGAGTCTAACTGTCATGGTGTCTTCCTCAATTTTGACCAAGCTAATGTACAGCCGGATGGTGGTGAATCCAACAATTGCCTTGTTATGGGTGTGTTAGATGGTGGCAGATGGCAGGATGTGTCGTGTCATGACAATTTCGGCATCATTTGCAAACGCACACAACGTGAGTAGCCAATAATATTACACATATCCTGTTATGAACTTATGAATTTTAAAGTATCGAAGAAGTGGATTATCTAATTTTAATGATCTTTAAGTATTTGAACAATGTCGATTTTGAAGGTCACAATTTTTTCCGATAATTCAAAACTGACCTATATACAATTGTGTCTACTTAACAGAACCTTTAACAATACCAACAACTAAATCACCGACGACAAAACCACCTACCACGATATTGCCGACAACAAAACCACCTACCACGACGTTGCCGACGACAAAACCACCTACCACGACGTTGCCGACGACAAAACCACCTACCACGACGTTGCCGACGACAAAACCACCTACCACGTCGTTGCCGACGACAAAACCACCTACTACGACGTTGCCGACGACAAAACCACCTACTACGACGTTGCCAACGACGAAACCACCTACTACGACGTTGCCAACGACGAAACCACCTACCACGACGTTGCCGACAACAAAACCGTCTACTACAACAAAAGGTACGGAAACTGCTGAAATTGACAATTTTATTGTCATAGAAAGAGAGTGTGATATGCATTTAAGCTCACATACTAGGTTATAAAGTTTTATAAAAATATGTAATCATAATTTGTTTTGATACCCTTCCCTTATTTTGTCATTATCTTTTATTCCTTTAAATCAGATACTTGCAACGGTCTAAAATGCGTATTACAAGGATTTATCCTAGATCAAGATGACGTCATTATCTCTTCCACGTCTCCCCGCTTATCTACCCACAACGTCAACTCAAAGCTGCGATGTGCAAAGGAGTGTACAAGAACCGTTGAGTGTTCATCATTTACATTCGAAGCCGCTGGAACTTTGTGTGAACTATTCGGGACCGTAATAGATCAAACACAATTTTCTGTTAAAAGTGGATCTAAATATTTCATCCGAGGTTAGCTGCTACAGTCTTAAGGGATAGCAACGTTATGCAGGTGTGTTTTTTTGCAGACACATCAAATTGCATTCTGAATACGAGGAATGGCCTTCTGATATAAAAATTTTTTTGGGGGGGGGGGAATTTCAGATATAATACAGATTTTGTGGTAAATTATTAAAATTTATGTTTATGACATTGAACAGTCCTCGAAGTAATCTTTGTAAATGTAATGATTTGTACCTAAAATGTTTATAGCTGGGAGAAAAAGCCGTCCATCATTTGAAAATTTTGACCTTTTGTAATGAAGATATACATTTTCCCCCAAAAGACCCCAATAATCAGTATGTCTTTTTGGGAAAAAATGCATAGACGGCCTTTCCTCCCAGTTAAATACACTTAAAGGGCACGGATAGCAACATTTGCACAGTATTTTTTCTGGGACATGAGAGCACATCAGACATCGAATTGGATTCTGAATACGAAGAATATCCTTCTGATATCAAATAATTTATTTTTTGAAATTCGTGATATGGTTAAACATTTAAAATGATCATCGGCTTTTCCTCCCAGCTACATGCACTTTAAGTACAAATAATTAGATTTGTAAAGTTTACATCGAGGACTGTTAAATATCAAAAATATCAATTTTTAATAGTATGTCATAAAATTTGTGTTACATTGTGAATTTCCAAAAATCAAAATTATTTGATATCAGAAGGACATCCCTCGCTCGTATTCAGAATGCAATTCGATATGTCTGATGTGCACTCGTGTCCCAAAAAATACTATGCAAACGTTGCTTTCCAATTCTTTAAACATTGAAATAATTTCATTGCGGTTCTTCCTGACCTCATGATGACCGTGTTACGATGAGGATGCCCAAAGAAGATGAAGCGAGATAATGAAGCGAGATCAGGCAAGATAATTGCACGCAACCATGAGTTTGCACGTCGGTCAAGAGGCTTTTAGGGTTCTGGTTTTATCACACCAGTACCAGATGAGAACTCATACAACTGCATTATTTTCACTCAAGACGCTACTGACCATCCTCTATTGTTATGCATAGTCGTGCTTAAAGTAGATCGATACAATCAGCACAATTCAGAGACACACCTTTTTGCTTTGAAATTCATTTTCTCGGTCAAATAAAAAAACAATATTTTTTTTCCAGTAATGTCGGATAAAAACATGGTTCTTGGATATACCTTTTTAAAAAGAAATCCTGCTGTTAAAATTAGGCATGAAATTGTGTCTTTTAGTGTAAGATTTTTATAGGCCTCATCTTCACCCGTGAGGCTTTACAAAAAATACTCAGTACCAAGCATTGTAGGTTTTTCTGACATTTACCGCAGAAATTAAAATCATTGCTTCTCATTTGACCGAGAAAATTAATTATGAAGTGAAAAGGTGTAACTAAATATTCTGCTAATTTCAACACCGAATTCGATCGTTTCTAGTGCCTAATTAAGTGACTGAGCGGGTCTTGTATAACAATAGCCATCGACTGACTAGCGTTTTCAGACGTGTTTTTAGACGTGTTTTCAGACGTTTGCTTATTGAAACGGGTACAAGTCATATTGATTGTTTTGTTGAGTTCATAATCAGACTAGGTCCCATAGTCGATATTTGAGACAAACAAAAATGTGTTATAAATTATGATGAACGGTCGCTGAAAAATGGGGGTGTTGAAAGTCCGTTATTGTGGACACATTAATACAAATCGTGATTTATGTATTTAATATTAGCTAGAGTATGCACGATGCACACCGACATCACCTGGTTAATAATTACATTGTACAGAAGAGACACTAAAATGAATACACCGGATCGATACACGTGAATGTGCTATGCACGATTTGATATTCAGACGATAAATCTTTGGATACGGGGTAGAAAATGATGAATATCTCCCGTAATTTTTTCCTTGCACTTGAACATATGTGTTGAAAGGATATGATAGTCGTTACATCATGCAGTTATTGTTGCCTACATGTATGCACACAACACAGGGGCACTCACAATAGGTAATTGACCCGTACTGGTAGCGCTGTGTTGTAGATATAGGAGATGAGCTAGTTAGCGTCATATATCAAAAAGTATAAAAGCTATGATTTTAGTACTTGCTCTATGTTTCAATTACTTATTCTTTTCAAATTATCTGAATTTTCAACCCGGTACAAGCTTTAATAACGGGGGAACATACATTTGTATGAGAAAGGAAATCCTACCATCTTATCCAAACTCCGTGTTAATCCACTGCACCTTTTGCTTCACCGGGCCGCTCTGACTTGGTCGCTTTTGGAAGATGGATGCCACGAAACCGTAATAGGTACAAATTTAGTACTTTCTGTCAATCAAGTATAGTTTATTCTCTACATGTCAATTTTTAAATTATTAGCATAGTCCTTATAATAACGGGGGACCGCCTTGATGAGTAAATGACAGCAAACCAGTGAAAAATACCCCAAAACTCGGTCAGTGGAGCTCCGCCCGTTTGTTGCTTTAGGACCAATATTGGTCCATTTTGCATTAAGAGTATATCGTATGTTTTGGTTAATGTTGATGAATTTGGTTGTTATTTGTATCTTATTTTATGTTATTGTTAATTATCTCATCATGGTTGATGCGCACAAAACATCATGATAAACAGTATCTTCATTTTATGTTTGTATATAATTATGTGGGGTGCGTGTGGGGGGGGTGAGTGTATAAGGTGTGAGTTTTTACGTGAGGGGTGAAATAGTGTGGGATGTGTATGTTTGTGCGGTAGTGGAGATATGATGACGATAATGTTGTGTGGGGACTGGGAGTAGTGCAGTGGTGGATATTTGAGGGTGATAGGAGAATATGAGTTCAATATGAGTTTGATTTTGATTCGGATTTGTGCAATATATTTGATTATAATTTTGTGCCATGTTGAGTTACCAATATTATAGTAGTACTTTGTAATGATTTGTTCTTAACATTGTATTAGTTTAAGTACTTGTAAATTGGTATTCTCTATTTAAATTGTGATTTATATGTTTATGCTTTATTATAATACTCATGTATCTGTATGTTTTTTAATGTTATGCAGGGCCCGTGTAAGAACAGCATTTTAGCTGATCGGGCCACCCTGGGTAAATATGATGCAATAAATAAATAAATAAATAAATGTCAATAGCGTTATTATCGATTGGATTAGTCGACCGTAGCGGACAATTCGATCGCTCATTGGATTAATATTATCACGTGGTAATAAATTTACATTGAACAATCGATTACTATAATGGTTTAGTACTGCGTAATATCTCGGTTTAATCTTCACTAAGCGAATTTATGGCTGGAAAGGTCACGGTGAATTTGCCGTGGACATAACTGCACTATGAGCTTGCGTATTGAGAAAGAAGCGTGCGTATTGAGCTCAAAAACTGACAAAAATTCTGATTTTATATGTGCCGAACTACAGCGTAGGCTAGCTGCACTCACTCGTGGAGGCAGTCTAAAAGCAGATAACCTCATGGCGTATACATACTCACTCGCACACAGAGAGGTCAGTTACCAGGCTATTAATTGTCAGTAGCCTTAGTCGGATGTCCCTCGGCTCATTATGCGTCTCAAAACTATTAAACAGGTCGGAACAAAATGGCCATGCGTGGCTCTGGATTCAACCTACCATGGCGATTTCTGCCATGAAGATATCAGGGCGATGACACTGTGCGATGGCAAGTGGAATACGGAGAAGTCTAGTTCACAATAATGAAACCATAATATTATAGCAATGCAACCATTTCCTGAAGCACTTGCCAGTTTCCTTTGTAAAAACGGCAACGTAAACTATTTTTTTTCCATATGGAGTTTAAAATAAAATACGTATTGTAAAATAAAAACTACCGATACACCTGCTTGCAAATTTTAGGGCCATGTCTCTTCAATTATATTTGTGACCGTACAGCACGAATGAGCCGTAAATGTCCTCAATTGTATTCTGAGTTACAGTGTAAAATGGGCATGAAGGTCATATTCATAGGTATTTCAATTTGGTGCTACGTGTATCTCATTAAATGAGGTACACGTAGCACCAAATTGAGGTACCTATGAATATGACCTTCATGCCCATTTTACACTGTAACTCAGAATACAATTGAGGACATTTACGGCTCATTCGTGCTGTACGGTCACATTTATCATGAAAAAACCAGGTCATTCTATATGTTCACTTTAAATCCTCCAATGAGCCATAATACAATGTCTTAAGGGCTGATGCAATTTTTTTTAAATTTTCCCCGAAATGAGAGGAATTTGCCATGATTGCTGTGAATTTTTGCCTAGCAATATTGATCACAGGTTCAAATTGATGGTGCACATTAATGACCAAACTCTCTAGTTTTATATTTGAGCATGGTCACTTGTGTAAGGTCATGGGAAATTATTTAAATAGGCCTGTATAATTATGAAGAGCTTATTTCCAAACCGTGTTAAGTCCACAAGGTTCACTTTGAAGAAAATCAGGAATTTTCTTTATGGCAATGAAAAAAAGTTTGATTTCTATAAAATTACATTGAAGTGAAGGTGACATACATAGGACCATAAAAATATGTAAAGTTAAAATCTAGAGACTTTTTACTTTTTTTAATGAATTAATTTGTTTTAAAAATAGCATGGACTTAACACGTTTTGACACAAAACACAATTTCTGGCATGGACTTAACACATTTTGACACAAAACATAGTATCTGTAACACAGAACTAACCATATTTTTCTCAAACTAGTCTTAAAAGATAACAAATTTATTAAAAACAGACAAAATGTTATCCTCTCTACTATAAAACACAATTTTGCCACAAAAACACCTTGCATTTCGAACCCCCTCCTCACGCCCATTTTTACCAAAATTGACGTTTAAAATAGTTCAAAATTCAAAACTTAGTTGTATTGCATTTCTCAGAATTGAATAAACGTCATTTTCACTGACAAAAAGTGATGATCTGAAATATCCACTTGTTTTACCACATTATCGAAATTTCCCCCTCCCCCATGCTGCCACCCTAATCTCATATTGACAGTCGTAAGTTTTTAAGTCCTAAGTTTTTTTATACCTTTAACTTTTAAATAATATCTTGAATTTTAATAATCATACAAATTAATAATATTAAAAACTAACTCTATACCACCATCCTCTAACACTACGGTAATTCTACCATCACAACCTCTCCCTCTCCCCATTCCCACCCTGTTCATGTTTTTCTGGAAGTATCTATCAAATATTTAAGAAATCCCATACAAACTAGGCCTACTAATATAAAAACAACAACAACAACAACAACAACAACAACTTTTTATGCAGACCAAATTCAGGTATACTAGTCTCAGGACCAAACAAGAATGAAGACGCACAGCAAGGCAGTGTTATCAATCATGTAGAACTTGGGAGGGCGCAACACTAAATCACTCCGCATTTTATGTAACAACGAAATTCGGCTAATATAGTCCATAGTGAATATGAGATTGTAGCGACCATATCTACCGACATGTTCACTTTAAATCACTCAATATTGGCTCATATGAATTCGACAAGTGTCTTTAATGATAACATGCAGAAAAAAACTGGACAATTGATCTCAAAAGCAATTCTCTGTGGCGGATTAAGAGAAAAGCCCATTTTGAAATGTGAGTGGTGAGTTTAGTATATTTTTAGCTATTTTTTTTTGCACCTCAAAATAGCGAAAAAAGTCAATGGTCATCGATATATGCCGACAAAAGTTTTGGAATCTAGAGAAACAGAGCTTTAATTTGATACCAAATTGATTTTGCCAAGTATTGCAGGGACGCCAGAAATGGCGCTCGAAGTAGGCCGAATTCACACGTTATCCTATGGGACGCTGAATTAGTGCTGCGCCCCCTTGTAACGGCCGTCGTTATGAACGCGTTCCTTTTACATTCCTCGCGCAAAATAAGAGATGCGCTTCACAAAATGTGTTCTATTTCAATCATGATGGTAAATAAAGATTACAAAAAGTCATCCTCGTGAAAAATTATTGGAAAAAAACACTTTATTGGCCGAGTAGGCGCCTACAAAGTCTAGATATGCGTCCAAAAATCCTCAAAAAGGCTCAAAAATGGATTTTAAGGTTAATAGACATTGTTAATCTGCATGAAGCCGTTTTGCTGAATATTCAGTAGGCCTACGCAAAAAGATCGTAATTGTTACCACTGGAACGGGGGGGGTATTTATACTTCAAAATCAGTAATAAATGATTTCCAAAAGAAAATGGCAACACTGATAATCTTGAAAAGAAATTAAACTTGGTTCAAAGACGTGCTCAAATTGTCGTCTGTCACTAGTTTTGTGGGTTTTGTACAAACTTTCGCATATTGGAGGAAAAGTCGAAATATTCGATTTTCGGCATTTCGGCACTGATCTTTAAAACATCAGTTCTCTTGAACGGAATGTCGCAGAGACATGGAATCTTCGGTGTTGTGCTTCAAATTTTCTCTAGTTTACATAATGAGTAATAAATGTGGATTTTAAAACCTTTTAACACCTTATAAGAGGGCGCAACACTAAATCACTCCGCATTTTATGTAACAACGAAATTCGGCTAATATAGTCCATAGTGAATATGAGATTGTAGCGACCATATCTACCGACATGTTCACTTTAAATCACTCAATATTGGCTCATATGAATTCGACAAGTGTCTTTAATGATAACATGCAGAAAAAAACTGGACAATTGATCTCAAAAGCAATTCTCTGTGGCGGATTAAGAGAAAAGCCCATTTTGAAATGTGAGTGGTGAGTTTAGTATATTTTTAGCTATTTTTTTTTGCACCTCAAAATAGCGAAAAAAGTCAATGGTCATCGATATATGCCGACAAAAGTTTTGGAATCTAGAGAAACAGAGCTTTAATTTGATACCAAATTTATTTTGCCAAGTATTGCAGGGACGCCAGAAATGGCGCTCGAAGTAGGCCGAATTCACACGTTATCCTATGGGACGCTGAATTAGTGCTGCGCCCCCTTGTAACGGCCGTCGTTATGAACGCGTTCCTTTTACATTCCTCGCGCAAAATAAGAGATGCGCTTCACAAAATGTGTTCTATTTCAATCATGATGGTAAATAAAGATTACAAAAAGTCATCCTCGTGAAAAATTATTGGAAAAAAACACTTTATTGGCCGAGTAGGCGCCTACAAAGTCTAGATATGCGTCCAAAAATCCTCAAAAAGGCTCAAAATGGATTTTAAGGTTAATAGACATTGTTAATCTGCATGAAGCCGTTTTGCTGAATATTCAGTAGGCCTACGCAAAAAGATCGTAATTGTTACCACTGGAACGGGGGGGGTATTTATACTTCAAAATCAGTAATAAATGATTTCCAAAAGAAAATGGCAACACTGATAATCTTGAAAAGAAATTAAACTTGGTTCAAAGACGTGCTCAAATTGTCGTCTGTCACTAGTTTTGTGGGTTTTGTACAAACTTTCGCATATTGGAGGAAAAGTCGAAATATTCGATTTTCGGCATTTCGGCACTGATCTTTAAAACATCAGTTCTCTTGAACGGAATGTCGCAGAGACATGGAATCTTCGGTGTTGTGCTTCAAATTTTCTCTAGTTTACATAATGAGTAATAAATGTGGATTTTAAAACCTTTTAACACCTTATAACGGCCGTCGTTATGAACGCGTTCCTTTTACATTCCTCGCGCAAAATAAGAGATGCGCTTCACAAAATGTGTTCTATTTCAATCATGATGGTAAATAAAGATTACAAAAAGTCATCCTCGTGAAAAATTATTGGAAAAAACACTTTATTGGCCGAGTAGGCGCCTACAAAGTCTAGATATGCGTCCAAAAATCCTCAAAAAGGCTCAAAAATGGATTTTAAGGTTAATAGACATTGTTAATCTGCATGAAGCCGTTTTGCTGAATATTCAGTAGGCCTACGCAAAAGATCGTAATTGTTACCACTGGAACGGGGGGGTATTTATACTTCAAAATCAGTAATAAATGATTTCCAAAAGAAAATGGCAACACTGATAATCTTGAAAAGAAATTAAACTTGGTTCAAAGACGTGCTCAAATTGTCGTCTGTCACTAGTTTTGTGGGTTTTGTACAAACTTTCGCATATTGGAGGAAAAGTCGAAATATTCGATTTTCGGCATTTCGGCACTGATCTTTAAAACATCAGTTCTCTTGAACGGAATGTCGCAGAGACATGGAATCTTCGGTGTTGTGCTTCAAATTTTCTCTAGTTTACATAATGAGTAATAAATGTGGATTTTAAAACCTTTTAACACCTTATAAGAGGGCGCAACACTAAATCACTCCGCATTTTATGTAACAACGAAATTCGGCTAATATAGTCCATAGTGAATATGAGATTGTAGCGACCATATCTACCGACATGTTCACTTTAAATCACTCAATATTGGCTCATATGAATTCGACAAGTGTCTTTAATGATAACATGCAGAAAAAAACTGGACAATTGATCTCAAAAGCAATTCTCTGTGGCGGATTAAGAGAAAAGCCCATTTTGAAATGTGAGTGGTGAGTTTAGTATATTTTTAGCTATTTTTTTTGCACCTCAAAATAGCGAAAAAAGTCAATGGTCATCGATATATGCCGACAAAAGTTTTGGAATCTAGAGAAACAGAGCTTTAATTTGATACCAAATTTATTTTGCCAAGTATTGCAGGGACGCCAGAAATGGCGCTCGAAGTAGGCCGAATTCACACGTTATCCTATGGGACGCTGAATTAGTGCTGCGCCCCCTTGGGCGGTTAACTAACTATTGGAAGCCCTATGCCATGCTACCTGCCTACAAGCTGCCCACAAGGGCAGTGTTCGTGGACTTAACACAGTTTGCTAACAAACTGGATTGGACTTAACACGTTTTGGGAAAAAATCGATACTTTGTGTGTCAATATTTCGGAACTTGACTAATTTTGTAAAAAAACCACAAACATTGCTGGATAGCCCTAGTTACTCACTACCCATTTTCATCAAAATCTCAATTTTGAAGGTGGGTGGACTTAACACGGTTCGGAAATAAGCTCTTCATTATTATGTGATGTTGCATTTCAGCTCACGCACTTTAATTTTTGAGATGCGATTTCATTACGTTCCCGAGGATGGATTTCCTAAATTTTTTGCAATTGTGTGTTGAAAACTCTAAAGAATGAATTATGTTACTTATTTCCAACTTCTGACCACAACTATGCAGACAATTGGACATGATCTTTGCCGTCTTATTTTCAACATTTTGTTACGTAACAGCAAAGGTCACGCCGGTAAAAAATACCGGAATTGAGCTAAGTTGCCGTCGTACTGTGTATAGCAAATCTAAATTCACGCACAATTTCACACGACCGCACCCCCACCCGACGCCCCAACACCCTTCCAAAGGAACAAGGAACAAATAAGCACCCCAACAATCACACATACTAATGGTAATAACACAAACAAAGCCACAAACACCGTTGGAACGATTTGCGCTTCAATAAATGGTCACATAATATCGTCAATCTCACAAAGCTGGATATCAATATCACAGTCAAGAGTGCTGGGATAAAATGCGATACTATTTTGCACTTTAAGGTTAGCCGAGAGTTTTTCATGCGCTTGATTTCAGAGGGGCGTAAGTTCATAACAGAAACAGCCATGCAGAAAATGAACAAGCGTACTGGGACGTAGGCCTACTTTACAATAGAATATTGATCCACGGTCAAGACATGAAACTTGGCTTAGCTCGTGCCCGGAGCTCGTGAGTCGGGGGCGAGCGGGGGGTGTCATGAGGGGCGGCATGCCGGGTCGGATGCCGAGGGAGGCACAAGCCGTTTTCGGCAATTTTCATAAGGATTTTATAAATTTTAAATATAACATCAACAACAGTATCAAAAAGCAATTATTTGCAAATCGAATTTGGGAAGAATATTCAAAAAGACAGACTTAGCAGGCCTACAAATTTCTGAATTATATAAAGTGAAAAACAATCAATCACGATTCACTGCACTCAGCGAATCAATCAAATAAAACTAAAAAGAAAGGAGCAAGAAAGAATAAAGAAATAGTGAAAAAGAGAAAGAAAGAGAGAGAGAGAGAAAGAAAAAGAACGAAAAAGAAAGGAAGAAAGAAAGAAAGAAATAAAAGAAAATGAAAAAAAAAAAGAGAAAGAAAAGAGGAAAGAAAGAAAGTAAAAATGAGAAAAGAGAAAAAAAAGGAAAGAAAATTCAGCCACACGGGGACTCGAACCCACAAAATTGTTCATACCAGATTCCCAGTCCAACGCCCTATCCACTCGACCATACATCAGCTTACGAAATTTCTTGTTCTCGAAGTGGATATGTAACTATTGATGCAATTACTTAATGATTACAATCGCGTCCGCACAATGGCTCTTAGAATAAACACGCATGTCGGCGCTGAAATTTTGAACGAAGTGATGGAGGAAAAACCTCGTTTTTTGTCAATTTTAGCTTCAATTTGGGGTGAAAATCAAATGGGATAGCAATTGGCAGAATGTTGAGAAATAATGTAGGTATTCAGATGTCTAAATTAACGCCCCGTTATCAAGATATCGATAATTTCACAAAACATTTTTTTCTCAGACAAGATTCTCGAAAATGTTCCCCAAAAACGGGCTTTTTAAATTTAATCGGTACTGTATTTGGTTCTTCCCCATGGCAACATTATTTCTTTAATCGATTTGTAGTACAATACAAAAAAGGAGAAAACAATCACTCGGCGTGGTTTTATACGGAGCGAACATTTGAAAAAAAACTGCATGGAACGTGTTTTTGATCTTGTGAACATGGTGCGTAAAAATGATTTAAACGAAGGATTTTCAAACGGATTCTAAATTTTTTTATAAACACACAAAAATAATGTAAAGATACATCCATGCACCAACATTTGGCTCACTGCGATATTTGATTGCTGAGAAAACGCGGTTTTAGAGAACAACTTTATACGTCTTTTATACGTTTTTTATACGTTTCTTCGTGTAACCTTAAGAAGTAGAGCGGTAAGTTTGTTCGGCGAGCTATGACGAAATTCACCATCCCTATTGCATAGAAATGAATTGATATATTGCATTTCACCCAACCCGTCTCTTTCTTAGACATACACGTTGTATTTTCCACAGTTAGCGGCTGATAAAGCGATAACATCCTTGTATTATGCCACCTCATTAGGTATAATGAGATATTAAATATCTAATTTTGTCGGAACTTCACCAGATGTAGTGAGCTGTGTTGTCTAGTATTACTCATCCTAATTGCATTTGATTCAATAATGTATACTGTTCTATGAATATCGAATTCAAATGATTTGTTTGAAAGATGACTATTTGCATCTGGTAGATACTAAAAGTGGCCTATGACACTGGAAACTAACTGAATTTCTTAGCCTTTAGAATAATTAATTTGTTTTTTAATGTTAATATATCCATTTAAAGTGGCACGGTCTAACTTTGTCAAGTTATTATGGCAAGAATGGATCTTAACATCCCTTTTTATATCACAGACGACAGGTGGCTGCTGCATCTGTGCTCTACAAGATCATGCGCACCAGCTTGTGCCCGCCAGACTTGAAAGCATTGCTGCCCAAGCCTTATGCGATCCACTCGCACCAGTCCCTCAAAATGCCAAGGCATGCACTGACTGAGCCAGTCTCAAGAACCTTGTCAACCGGCAGAACCTTCGTCCATGTTGCGGTCCATGTTTGGCATGGAATCCCATGCATGTAGTTGCAGAGATCACTGATTATGGATTATGGAGCTCAATCCTTCAAGAGCGGTATACATCAACACCTTTCGGGATTATGATTTAGCAGAGGGTTCTTGTCACTCTCCTAAGCTGCTGTGAAACACTGATTGGCCCATAAGGATTACTAATCCTTTTTATGTACAAGTATAAGAACGGTTTACTTCCACAATCATTTGATCATGTATTCACTGATTTAGAAAGCGTCCATACTTATGATACAAGATATAAAACAAATTACCGACCTGAAATTCACAAAATGAAAACTGTCCTCACCACAGGACCAAAGATTTGGAATAATTTACCTGAATTCGTTAAAACGGCTGTCAGTGTAAATTCTTTCAAAAAAAGTATTTCATCTCTCCTCCAGAAAAAATAAAAAATAATATCAGTTTAAATGTAATCTAATTAAAAGTATTAGTAATTCATTAAATTTTTTATTAATGTCACTTCAATATTTGCAGGCTTTTATATATTTTTCCTCTTCCAATTTGGGCTCTTTGACGCTGGTGGCTCTGGGGCCATTTGCATTCTTGTGTGGTACATGCCCTACCTGTCCGATTCCACTGGCGTCCATTGAGTTCGGATTTGAATGAGTTAATTGATCAAATGTCTGTAATGTAAATGATTCTTTTCTCATATATTTTTTTTTTTTGCTTTGTGTGTGTGTGTTCTCGGCCACCGCTCTTGTCATGTCTTGTTTGTATGTTTGTTTGGTTTTTGAGTGTTTAATTTAATTGTCAGGTGGTGCAACATTTTCTCAGGCTTTTGCTTTTAGTTGCACCTCCTCCATCTTGTTTTTATATAAAGTTGTTGGTGTTATTATGTTTGTGCTTTTTGATGGAAATAAATTGAATATGAAAATATGAAAATAATATATTGCCCTGTTACCAAAGTGCTTAACATGGTCATTCCTATTGGGCTATTGTTCGCCTTGCATTTTATAAAAAAATGACGAGGTGTCTCGTCACATCTGTTTGACCTCGCAAGAAAACCTTATTTGAACCCATCTCGATCCCAGTCAGTGTTGCCGATTCCTTGTAAGCAGTAAAAGCGTGCGGAATCAACCATCGACCTCACAGACCTCGCCAAATATTATCGGGTTAAAAAAAAGTTACGTTTAGCCAACACTTTATTGATCAACCATCCAATACTGATTTCTAATTACAATATCCAAAACCGGTATCTAAAATTAAATAGTCATATATTTTGGTGAAGCCGTGGTAAACGATATTATGCCTTTACCGCTGTTACCGCGGTGTTGGCAATAGTGTACCTTATTGTATAGCCATATATATATATAGCTTTTGTTCTCGGATCGATCAAGATCCCTATTGTAAATATAACGCGTACTCTATGTTCGTTCTAGCCAAGTATTCAGCATGTTGTTTGTTTGTTTGTTTGTATATACATGGACAGAATGACGAACAGAGATTGAATACAGTGTCACCATGATTATCAGGATATAACATGCTGAAATGATTGAATAAATAATAGCCTATAACAATCTTACATTAAAGTGCAGAATAGGCTGACAAATACACTTCAAGTCCCATTAGTAAAAAATACAATGTTTTTGAGTAAATTCTGTCTCGGAAGTATCGTTATGATAGACGGCTCCATTAGACTTGTACCTCTAAAATCCATCTCAGGAATTATTTTAGCAAAAAACATACCCATTCTGTAAATTATATCTTCTTATTGCCTACAAATCAAAAAAATTATATTCTTTGGTGACGAAAAAAAACCGTTAGCCCGAATTTGCGTTTTCAAGAATTTGCTTTATTTTGCTAAAATCATATAAAATCAGCCGTTTTAGTGCTGAACATTTTGTTTTTGAAAATATGTTTGCAAAAAATCTTCAGATTTGGTCAAATTTGTCAGATTTTGAGGAATTTTTTAGGGTAATTTCAGCCTTCAGAAAAAAAACTCGATACATACTGCAGTTACTGTCCGTTTTCCTATACACAATACACAGTGCTCTCACCATTAACGCGTGACCCCTACAAATGATGTATGTTGGAAGAATGGGCACTTGACTAGTTAACATCACTGTGTGAAAAATAACCAGCCAATATTTAATTTATTCTCCAAAACTTCTAGCAAATATATTTCTCTAACATGACCTAAAATTACAGCTAGGTTAGATGTTCAGAAATATGAGTGAGGGCAAGGCATAGCTAGCCAACTCCCCGTGTTAATTTAATGGGGCTTTTGACTAACACACGCGTCGCGTCACGTCACGTCACGTCACGTCACGTCACGTCACGTCACGTCGCGTCACGTCGCGTCACGTCACGTCACGTTGATATCTTCTTAAAAGTTACAAACAAACCTTGACCTCTATCAAGCTGGGGGGCATTGGGTGAATGCACCCGAGGTGGGCCACATAACACCCCGCCCAACGAACTGCAATCCCCGAAATATGTCTTGAAACATTAAAGCGTCTTTAGGGGAAAATAAGTCCCCCCACTCCCCCGTGCAATGTTTAAACGTGCAAATGTGTTCAGCGTGTCTCCAAAGTGTCGCAACATTGAATGATGGGGGTGGGGAAGGAAAAAGTGTTAATTGATGGCCCAGCTTTCTTCTAATTCCAAATATTGAACATTTTTATCCACATTAAAAATACACTTTTGATTTCATTCAAGATGCCTAAAGCGTTTCAAGGACATTTTTCGGGGATTGTGGGTACCGTTGGGTCCCTCAATTCTCTGTTTTCAACTCCTATTTTCCTATTTTATTTTTATTTGATAAAAACTTTCCCGGAAACTTTTTTCCCTTCGCCACTTAGTTTGTATTTCTTTTGCCAATTGAGAATGCTTGACAACCACCTGTATTTACTGCCTTTTTTTTATCCCGATCCAATCACCCAAAACAAGCCAGAACTCAACATGACCCTTGTTTGCACCCCAATCAATGTTTCGCTTAGCACATACCATGAACATGCACTAGGAACTTCCATTGAAAAGACCCGATATGAATGCATGGGATACGCGTGGCTATTTTAAACTGTGGAAAATACCCCGGGCCGTATTCTCGCAAAGGGGCTAACACCCGTCCCAGGACACACCCCGGCCCCGCAGAACAAGAAATGTCTTTAAAAAAGACAATGCCTCCAAGATACCAGTGGGCACCTTTTGTTATTAGTTAAGGAGACACTTATAATGCTAGCTTTAAGGTAACGCTATTGGATATAGATTTTTGTCTGATTGAAATATGCGAGTCCATTCTCTCCTGATTACAAGACTGAAAATTTTATTTTAATCGGATATTCGGTTACCAAAATATATGGCCTGTCAAAATGGCGCGAAACCAAGAAGTTGGCAACAAATTTCTTTTATTTTTGTTATGCAATGATGTCAGGTAGGCCTTATTTTCTAATTATATATGCAAAAATTGTACGAAGTAGAATGTTCAGATCGGCTACAAAATAAGATATAAAACCCATGAATGCCTTTTTCCATGCAAATTTCCATTTGCATAATTAATTAGGGCCCTAATCAACTTTTCTAATAGGCCTAAGTGGCCCAAATTAATTATGCAAATTGAAATTTGCCAAAACGCAACCGTAATTTTGTAGTAGGTCTACAGTGTGTGTTCTACCCATGTACCATGCCTCAGTAGGCCTACTATAGCTCTTTTAATTGTAGGCCTATCTGAAATCTTTACTTTGCATAATTCATACATGTAATTAGAAAATCATCTGGCAACTGGACTTGTCAAAATATAGAAAATAAAAAGAAAGTTGTTGCCAATTTTTTGTTTTGGGTTCGCACCATTTTGACAGGCCATATCTCAAGAACCGAATGTAATCTACAGGGCATAAGCTTTAACATATTATTTAAATAGCAAGAAAATCTAAATTTGTGCATTAGCCAATAGGACCACGGTCACCTAAAGCCATCTTGCAATCTTGCAGATAATTCTGATGTATGAAATAAGACCTTCAAACTTTCAGATATGAAGAGTTCCAGATGCAGGCAGCCGTTTCTGTTTTTTAAATGCATATATGCCCAAGTTGTATCAAGAGTCATTTCTCGTGGATTTTTGACTGAAAATTACGATTGTAACGTTTCAGAGTAACAAATTTTCGTATCAGATTTTTTTCATGCTTGTTTATTATATTTTGTATTCAGGACTAAAATAATATTAATATTATTATATTTAGGGGGGTCTTTTTATAGGCCATTACTCTTTTGTATGTGTAATTGAATAAAAAATTAAAAACGTTATTGTTTTGTTTTGTTTCCTTCATTTGTGCTTTGTCTTGCATCGAAAGGGCCAATATCAACACCTTGTTTGTAAGAAGTATTGTGTGGGGAAAGATGATTATTTTATTTTTATTTTTATCTTAACAAACAAAAAGCAAATTTCTCAGTCAAAGTCTTGAAACGGTCATGGGTATGCATGCAAAAATATTGCAACAGTACTCAGTAGAACATAAAACACAACCACGCATGGGAATTTGGGAAGCAAATACTTTAAAACGAATTATTCCGAATTATATCAACGCAATAAAATTGCAATACGTTAGTACATGTATTTGAACAGCAATGCCCGGGCAGCAATGAAGCCGGCCATAGGCGCGGCTAGGCGTATCATACCATACATTGCAGTTCAAATGCATCGGATCATGATTGTGGCCTAGTCGAGCCTAGCATGCATGCCAGTCGGTCTGCTGACTCGCCGCGGCACAAAAATACCCCCAATTTTGCACAAAACAATCCATGATGTCAAATTATCATATCCAAAGTGTCGCCATGAACGTCAGCTTCAACTTCTCCAGCCAAAGTTTTTGCATTAATAATCAGGTTTCATGTAATCATGAAATTAAACCTTGTTTGATGTGTATTCCCATTGCCACAGCATAACGGTTTTCCAACTTGTCTTCAACGATAAAGCTGCTGATCACACCGAAGGCATTGAGGTGGTGTGGCTGCTGATGAGCGCTGAGGCTACAACCTATAATTAAAGACCGAATTTAAAAAAGACTAGTTTGCGTCTGACGTCATGACAAAGGCGCGCCGTGATTGGTTGCTGACCTCGCTTAGTATGGCATTTTTGGTTTGGTTTACAGGACGGCATACGCAAGCTAGTCTTTTTTAATTCGGTCTTCAATTATACAACATATGAGTTTGAAAATATTCTAATGCATAATTCATTAACTTGATAGACCCACGCCATTGGCACCACGTGCTATGTGTTTCTAGAATCCCTATAGAATAAGATTAATTTTAATGCTAATTTATTGCACATGCTGAGGAAGCGTGATTACCTTTTTGAACATTCGGAAATGGCGATAGGCGAATTTATGTATGGCGCAGAGAGGTGGGGATATATATTGGGCTCTCAATATTGGGCGGAAATTAGAGTACTTGTCAGAATATAAATTTGTATAATCGGCCTACATGCCGCGCAATGTGCGGCATTTTAGGTGTCAAATTCAAAGCAAACTACCTCCTGCGGAGGCAGAAAAACCCGCAGACGCCTATGGCAAGCCAAGGGGGCCAAAAGCGTGGAACAGCTACGCGTAGCTTCTTTCTCGTTACGAGCAGCTGTTTGACCAATCAAAATAGTCAAATTTAATCACGTGGTTGGGTCGTTAGCTGCGCGTAGTATAGTTATAAGTATCCTCTTTCACAATTATTATCTTGTAATTGATTTACGGAATTAGCATAGATAACGAACGGGTAAAGGAGGCCAAATCACAGCACGTGTCAAGAGAACATGTTGCTAATGCCTGGCTAAAATGACACAAAGCATATTTATTTAGTGTTTCTAAGTTTACACCGTGTTTAATAGCAAGTAACTTTATACTCGGGCTGTATTAGCGGTGCAGGGGATATGAAGGTCAAACAACAGCTACTAGGCCTACTACTGATGTAAAGCGCTGTGTAAAGATATTGCAGGAAAGCGATATCACTTGCCACTGTGTAAATATGGAGAGAGTAAAATGGGTCATCATTTTTTTCGGAACGGGGGGGGTCTGATACACCTTACCCCTAGACAGGCTAAAATTGTATTGAAATCAGTCTTCTTGTGACTCCCTACATTTTGTCATTATCAATTTATGACCCCCCCTCCCCCTTATTTTTCTTTCCAAAAAAAAAATATAGAACAATCATCATTCTGTTCAGATATTACTTTAATAGCACCTATACCATTTTTTGCTGATATACTACAGATATTTTCATTTACAAAAATTAACAACGTAATATTTCTGAGAGAGGGTGTTTACATCAGCTCCACGTGTTTAAAACCGCGAATCTGATTGGTTAATAAGCTGCACGTAACGAGAAAGAAGCTGCGCGTAGCTAGTCCCACGTTTATGGCAAGCTAAGCGGCTCAGAACGTGGGACTAGCTACGCGCAGCTTCTTTCTCGTTACGTGCAGCTTATTAACCAATCAGATTCGCGGTTTTAAACACGTGGAGCTGATGTAAACATCCTCTCTCACAAATATTACGTTGTTAATTTTTGTAAATGAAAATATCTGTAGTATATCAGCCAAAAATGGTATAGGTGCTATTAAAGTAATATCTGAACAGAATGATGATTGTTCTATATTTAGGGGCTATCATTTTCTTCGGAAGGGGATCCCAAATATAGGGGGTCATACTTTTTTTGGAAAGAAATATATGGGGGAGGGGGGTCATAAATTGATAATGACAAAATGTAGGGAGGCACAAGATGACTACAGATAGTGTGTTTATTGTATTCAAAAAGACTGATTTCAATACAATTTTGGCCTGTCTAGGGGGTATGGTGTATCGGTGGTGGGTGTCGGGGGTCATAACATTTTGATGCCGAAATAGTGAGGGCCGCAATTTATTGACGCCGACTTTTTGTAAATTTAGGAACCCCCCCCCTTCCGAAAAAAATGATGACTCATTTTACTCTCTCCATATTTACACAGTGGCATGTGATATCGCTTTCCCTGCAATATCTTTACACAGCGCTTTACATCAGTAGTTGTTGTTGTTTGACCTTCATATCCCTGCACCGCTAATACAGCCTGAGTATAAAGTTACTTGCTATTAAACACGGTGTAAACTTGGAAACACTAAATAAATATGCTTTGTGTCATTTTAGCCAGGCATTAGCAACATGTTCTCTTGACACGTGCTGTGATTTGGCCTCCTTTACCCGTTCGTTATCTATGCTAATTCCGTAAATTAATTACAAGATAATAATTGTGAAAGAGGATACCTATAACTATACTACGCGCAGCTAACGACCCAACCACGTGATTAAATTTGACTATTTTGATTGGTCAAACAGCTGCTCGTAACGAGAAAGAAGCTACGCGTAGCTGTTCCACGCTTTTGGCCCCCTTGGCTTGCCATACACGTTCTGAGCCGCTTAGCTTGCCATAGACGCCACGAAAAAATGAACAACACAACCGCGCAATAACATGACCCAGCCCACCCCACTTGACATGGCCAAAGAGCCTCCCAGGCCTAAGGTTGACCCGTCTTCAAGAATACGACCTCAGAGTTTTCAATGGAAAATTCCATACAGCTGTGTTTGTTTTACTTGGTCACGTTGTTGCACACGTGTTTTCCATGGCCTGCTCTATTGCATATGATACACACATGCTGATATCGACAGCGAACGAACTTGCACCCGCTGGGCCTGTTGAAATCAAAACAAATCTTTGCCGGGGGTCCACTCTTGCAGTAGATGGGGCACTTGGGGTTCTTTTTAGACGGTATTGGGAGCCTCCGTGAGAGGTAATTTGTGGAGTTTCCTGGGCCTGATTGAGTGGGATTTTTGAACCCTTAGAACCCATTAAATGGGGTCGGATTTGACATGAACATTACTGCAAGAGTGGACCCCCCGGCAAAGATTTGTTTTGATTTCAACAGGCCCAGCGGGTGCAAGTTCGTTCGCTCATGAAGATATCAACGTGACGTGACGTGACGTGACGTGACGTGACGTGACGTGACGTGACGTGACGTGACGTGACGTGACGCGACGCGTGTGTTAGTCAAAAGCCATTTAATGGCGATTTGACCGAAAATATTGGTATCGGACCGCTCACTTCTGAAGGATGCCACAAAAAAACCGGTAAAAGCTACATTTTAATTATTCTCTGGCAAACCTTCATGATGAGTTTCTTATATAGTATGCCGAAATTGGGTACTGTAGGTGATTGACAAAGGGTCGCACTTTTCTGATAAATAAGTGACAGTGAACATGAAATATCAGCGCCCATAAACCCAAGTTAGTAGCTAGTTAGTGGAGGCCGTCACGGGACTGATTATTGATTATTGAAGTGCCTTATTAATAGATACGCACGATTTAGGGCAAGAAAAACAAACCGGGACACTTTTGGAGACATCATCATCATCATCATCATCATCATCATCATCATCATCATCATCATCATCATCATCGACATCATCATCATCATCATCACTTTCTACATTTTTTCTAGGGCCTACCGTTTTAATAAGATTTTTTCTTGAAATGCATGTAACTATAATTATTGTTTAGAGCGTGATGGAATAAAACATCACGATTTTCATCACAAAACAAATATAATGCATAAGAAATCGTTTGTTTTAGAGCGTGATGATGAAATAAAACATCACGATTTTCATACCGAAACAAAGTAATACATAAGAAATCAATTTTTCGTGAGTGATGAAATAAAACATCAAAATTGTCATCACGAAACAAAGTAATACATGAGAAATCGTTTGTTTCAAAGCGTGATGAAATAAAACATCACGATTTTCATCACAAAACAAAGTAATAGGCCTACAAAAGAAATACATTTTTCGAGAGTGATTAAATAAAACATCACGATTTTCATCACGGAACAAAGTAATACATAAGACATCGTTTGTTTGATTGCAATCAACCGCGACAGTTCGTCTCACACACATAACAATGCACTGCGATCAAATATGTTGATGACAACATTTGATTGAATGGACTGCACTGCGCCATGATTACGTGCACCGGTTCAAATCCTTTGTTTGGAGCCAATCAATAATTTCACGTACAGCCTCTATGCAAATTAGAGTTTACACACGCTGCAGCTGGGGTAATCGACCGAAGCTGGTTGCCGTTAGTGATCGAATGCATGAGCTTATTTGCTTTACTGAATCGATTTACTGGATTAATTTCCTGTTAACTGGGTTTAATGCCACAAAGGTCGAATCGCCTTTGCCATGGACCATGACTGCATCATGATACCGACCCTGCTTGAAAGGTCCGTCCGCCCGTAGAACAGGTTTTTTTATCGCCTTATTGGATCAAGGTCAAAATTCTGGTTGCATGAGATTTGTTACTTTATTCCTATTTCCCGGTTCTATCATGAAAGGATGTCAAAGGTTTCCATACCCTTATTGTCTTGTAACTGCAGACGTGTCGTGTTGTTCACTGCAGCCGATATTGTCTTATTACCAGCGGGTCTTTTGTGTTCATATTGCATAATAATACGCCCTGTATCAGTCCTGATCTCCTATTGTTATTTCCATTATTTGGTTAGCTATTCCGATTGCCTACCGGAGAAAGTTTTTCTGTTTCTTAAGTTTAAAGGCAAATTCTTTCTTTTGTTTGGTTTATGGATATAATGTCATCGACTACAGAAATACAAATCACAATAGTAAACAATTGAAATGGCCGACAGGCCAAACGATTATAATGAGAATAGATACGCAAAAATATATAAAGGAGACCCGATGTCGACGTATTGGCTGCATTCGACCTTATTGTCTGACAAGGCAACATCAAGTCTGGTTAATTCGATAATTCTTTCGAGGCTCGATTTCTGCAATTCCATCTTGTATCAATGCCGATCAACTCAACCGTCTGCAACTTTAAAATTAAAGACTTTTCTTTGTTGTTGCTGTTCTTCTGTACTGACAAAAAAGAACAGAGAAACGATTTCAAAGTTGCAGATTCGATTTTATACTCTTATTTTATTTACGAAAATATTACATTTCGAGTGTACTTTTGATTGCTATTGCATCCTACAGTAAATAAAGTAAAATGTCAAGTGTTTTGTCAAAATATTTGTACATACGTTTTTCTATCAGAATATCTTTCCTGATGCTCGTTAATTAAAAAGTTATGAACGGTTCAAATGGTAGCGCGACTTTATGGACACCTTGTATTGATACTTGCCACAAATGAATGACGTTGAACAAACATCATAAACTTGGCGCATTACTTCTGTCACCTATCGCTAGGTCGGTGCGCTCTATTTTCGCACTTAAAGTCAGTCATTCATGTTTTTTTTTTTCATGTAAGAAATGGGTTTGTAATGTTTTCAATAGAACACGTACGTTAAATTTTTATCCAGCTCATCGATTCCACCACTTAACTGTTATAAAAGGCATTTGTCCAGATAGTAGTGGCAATGGCGTAGCTGCCGGGTTAAACTATTTTGGTCACATGATACTCGTTTTACTAATTAGTGAATGAGAAGCATATAAAATATTACTAGACTTTCAGGGACTTAAATTACAAATTCTACTTAAGAACCATACTTCTCACATAAGAGAAACTGGTGCCTATCCTATTAAGACACTACTCCTACAAAAGTATTTCTTACTTTGCTTAAAAGAAATCAGCAAGCGGTATTTTCTTACTGTATTATCAAGAATTCAATAAATTATTGTTAAAAATTTCGATGTCTTATTTTTGTCTGCTAACTTTGGATTTGTTTTCTCCCTACCATATCCCTAAAAGAGGACTTTATTTTCATTTTTTGTTTGTTTTTACACGCGCACTTTGTCCAAAAATATGTTAAACATTAGGTTTCACTACCTGAAGAGAATTGAACTTGAATTCCAACCTGAGGTTGGTATCTTTCAAAGAGTTGACCAGATCACTTGGCTGCCATTATAGCTAGAGGTAGTATGTTACACACATGGGTCGATGAGTTACATAAAAATGACCTTGTGTGGTATTTGGTTCCCAGGAAGTGAGTTTTGCCTGAGGCAATTTGTGGTTAAATGTTGATCCCTTACTACAAGAGTTATTACCGTCGATTTGCTTGAAATTGAGGTGAGACATGATCAAATCGCTCCAGGTAACAAAACGTAATGAACATTTATGATCGTTTTTGAGGTTCTAAAACGCTGAAACCCAGGAACTTCCGGGGGCTCCGCCCCTACCGATCTTGCCCTCTGACAGAGTGTGGCAGCTACACCACTGGGTAATGGTATATTTGACGCTGGTATCAATACATCTGTTTTTCTCTCATTCCTCGATTTGTTCTCTTGGACCACACAGAATAGATTTCGCCCGCCTGCAAACAATCAGGTTAGATGGTATTGCCAGTTACAATGTTACAGGGAATCAAAATTCAAAACTGCTCAAATTATGTTTAAGTACCATGTTCCTCTGATCATAAGATCATATTCGGGGTAAGTAAACAATTTTCTTGTGTCCATTCAAAATTGGGCTGTCTGTCTTATTGTCAAGAAAAGAAAGCATTGGCATATTATGACAATCCTCATCGGGCTTCACTGGTTGCCCGTCGTATACGCATCCAATTTAAACTTGCTGTCTTTGGCTTTCCGTCACTTCGATCACTTTACTACCACACCTGACATCTGTGCTTTGTACTTAGGTAATAGAAATTAATTAGTTCCATCTTTCGATTGACCATTGATGCTTGGTCGACCCTTATTATTTATATAATCAATATATTTACTATTGTTTATTGTGATTACATATGAATATGTGCATGTACATGTAATAATATTGACCAATAGAAATTTACCATTTATTTTAATTAATTAGTTAATAGTTCATTAATTCCAAGCATCGACAGTCGATCCAAAGATGAACCAATTTGGTTCTGGTGCCTGATCAACCTTCCCGCTCCCTTCGATCATCCACTGAAAGATTACTCAAACTCCTCGTGTTAATCTCAAATCAGCCGTTGAACGCTCATTTCAATTTGATGCTGTTTGGAACTCGCTACCAAACAGCCTTCTTAACATCATCACCAAACTTTTTCAATTTAAACGCCAGCTTTTCCAGATTCACAAAATTAATTGTTGTTATTTGTGTGTTTGTTTGTTTGTCATTTTCATTTTTTTTGTGCGTTCTGAGTTCCTCGGAAGATTTTGCGCCTGATGAGAACCATTTGTTGTTGTTGTTGTTGTTGTTGTTGTTGTTGTTGTTGTTTGATGTCCCTATCACGTTGGTATACCTTGCTTTTTCTTTTCAGTTGATGTCTTGGTTTGTTTGTTTGTTTAATTTGTATATTAAACCGGATAAATTTTTTAAAAATATATACCATGCCTTAAATTTCTTACATATATTTGAGATACGTCACTACCACAAATCTTAGAAGAGTAACTTTCCACTGAATGATTTTTGTTGATCAGATGTATTGAGCAAGCATCAAGAATATTATTATGAATAACTCTGATGGAATACAATGTTTTCTTTGAGAACCCTCAAGAAATTGCATCTTTACGTCGCAACAGATTAAAATTACGTCAACAACAGATTTAAAAAGTAAATGAAGTATCAGTATACATATACAACGGGAATAGGGATGCATGTTATTCTAAAACCATGTGTAGGAATGAATTCCCTTGGAAGTAAGTCTCTAATTAACCGTCTACTCTGATGTTAAATAAATTTGACATAGCAAACGAAAAAGAGATTTCTATCTTAGCTGTTGACTCCATATGCGGGAATTATAAAGGTGATCACGTGATTCAGTAGTGTTATTATTCCTCATCGTAACTCATCTATGTGGTATAATAGGGCAATGCCCCCATGTTCTAATTTATTTGTGTGATAACCCCAATATCAAGCAGACAAGCGTTAACACCATAACAAAATCCAGAGGGAGCTCAATGCACAAGTAATGTAATGGTAGCCAGTTGCAACTGGACGTTTGTTCATTGAAACTGATATAAATCATATTGAGAAATAAAACATGTCATTAATCAACGCATCAACTTGAACTTGAAAATTGTACAGATAAATCAGTATTCAATAAATAGAAATAAAAAGGTTTATAAACACCCCACAAACATCTCCACCAACAAACATCTAACAAACGAAAAAATAAACATCCCAACATACAAAAATACACCAAAAAAACAAACCCCAAAACACGAATAGTGTACTTAAAAAACATTGGAACGATTTGCGCTTCGATTAATGGCCACATATCTTTAATCTCACAAGGCTGGATATCAATATCACAGTGAAGTGGCTACTAAATGCAATCCTATTTTGCACTTTATGAAGTAGAGCGGTAAGTTTGTAAGCGGCCAGCTATGACGAAATTCACCATCTATATTGCATATGTGAATTGATATATTGCATTTCTCCCAACCCGTCACTTTCTAAGGAATGCACGTTTGTTTTCTGCACTGTTAGCGGCTTATAGAGCGATAACATCCTTGTATTATAACACCTCATTTGGTATAATGAGATATTTGTCGGAACTTCACCAGATGTAGTGAGCTGTGTTGTCTAGCATTACCCATCTAATTCCATTTGATTCAATAATGAATTCTGTTCCATGAATATCGAATTCAAATGATTTGTTTGAAAGATGACTATTTGCATCTGGCAGATACTATCAAGAGGACTGTGGCACTGGACAATAACTGAATTTCTCAGCTTTATGAATAATTCATTTTCTTTTTAAATGTAAATAGTTACGTTGATTATAATATCACTTTAAAGTGGCATGGTCGATTTTATCCCATTTATTTTTATAAGTGTACTATATACATAACATTGACCGGTAAAGCTGGTACAATTTATGACGGGGTCTCGTGTTGTTCACTGCAGCGGAATTGTCTCATCACCATCACCACCAATGGGTCGTGTTGTTTACTGCAGCCGAATTGTCTCATCACCATCATCACCAATGGGTCGTGTTGTTCACTGCAGCCGAATTGTCTCATCACCATCATCACCAATGGGTCGTGTTGTTTACTGCAGCCGAATTGTCTCATCACCATCATCACCAATGGGTCGTGTTGTTCACTGCAGCGGAATTGTCTCATCACCATCACCACCAATGGGTCGTGTTGTTTACTGCAGCCGAATTGTCTCATCACCATCATCACCAATGGGTCGTGTTGTTCACTGCAGCCGAATTGTCTCATCACCATCATCACCAATGGGTCGTGTTGTTTACTGCAGCCGAATTGTCTCATCACCATCATCACCAAGGTGTCGTGTTGTTTACTGCAGCCGAATTGTCTCATCACCATCATCACCAATGGGTCGTGTTGTTCACTGCAGCCGAATTGTCTCATCACCATTATCACCAATGGGTCGTGTGGTTTACTGCAGCCGAATTGTCTCATCACCATCACCACCAATGGGTCGTGTTGTTTACTGCAGCCGAATTGTCTCATCACCATCACCACCAATGGGTCGTGTTGTTTACTGCAGCCGAATTGTCTCATCACCATCACCACCAATGGGTCGTGTTGTTTACTGCAGCCGAATTGTCTCATCACCATTATCACCAATGGGTCGTGTTGTTTACTGCAGCCGAATTGTCTCATCACCATCATCACCAATGGGTCGTGTTGTTTACTGCAGCCGAATTGTCTCATCACCATTATCACCAATGGGTCGTGTTGTTTACTGCAGCCGAATTGTCTCATCACCATCATCACCAATGGGTCGTGTTGTTTACTGCAGCGGAATTGTCTCATCACCATCACCACCAATGGGTCGTGTTGTTTACTGCAGCCGAATTGTCTCATCACCATTATCACCAATGGGTCGTGTTGTTTACTGCAGCCGAATTGTCTCATCACCATCATCACCAATGGGTCGTGTTGTTTACTGCAGCCGAATTGTCTCATCACCATTATCACCAATGGGTCGTGTTGTTTACTGCAGCCGACTTGTCTCATCACCATTATCACCAATGGGTCGTGTTGTTTACTGCAGCCGAATTGTCTCATCACCATTATCACCAATGGGTCGTGTTGTTTACTGCAGCCGAATTGTCTCATCACCATTATCACCAATGGGTCGTGTTGTTTACTGCAGCCGAATTGTCTCATCACCATCATCACCAATGGGTCGTGTTGTTTACTGCAGCCGAATTGTCTCATCACCATCATCACCAATGGGTCGTGTTGTTTACTGCAGCCGAATTGTCTCATCACCATTATCACCAATGGGTCGTGTTGTTTACTGCAGCCGAATTGTCTCATCACCATCATCACCAATGGGTCGTGTTGTTTACTGCAGCGGAATTGTCTCATCACCACCATCACCAATGGGTCGTGTTGTTTACTGCAGCCGAATTGTCTCATCACCATCACCACCAATGGGTCGTGTTGTTTACTGCAGCCGAATTGTCTCATCACCATCACCAACAATGGGTCGTGTTGTTTACTGCAGCCGAATTGTCTCATCACCATCATCACCAAGGTGTCGTGTTGATCACTGCAGCCGAATTGTCTCATCACCATCATCACCAATGGGTCGTGTTGTTCACTGCAGCCGAATTGTCTCATCACCATCACTACCAATGGGTCATGTTGTTTACTGCAGCCGAATTGTCTCATCACCATCATCACCAAGGTGTCGTGTTGATCACTGCAGCCGAATTGTCTCATCACCATCATCACCAAGGTGTCGTGTTGATCACTGCAGCCGGAATTGTCTCATCACCATCATCACCAATGGGTCGTGTTGTTTACTGCAGCCGAATTGTCTCATCACCATCATCACCAATGGGTCGTGTTGTTTACTGCAGCCGAATTGTCTCATCACCATCACCACCAATGGGTCATGTTGTTTACTGCAGCCGAATTGTCTCATCACCATCATCACCAAGGTGTCGTGTTGATCACTGCAGCCGAATTGTCTCATCACCATCATCACCAAGGTGTCGTGTTGATCACTGCAGCCGGAATTGTCTCATCACCATCATCACCAATGGGTCGTGTTGTTTACTGCAGCCGAATTGTCTCATCACCATCATCACCAATGGGTCGTGTTGTTTACTGCAGCCGAATTGTCTCATCACCATCACCACCAATGGGTCGTGTTGTTTACTGCAGCCGAATTGTCTCATCACCATCACCAACAATGGGTCGTGTTGTTTACTGCAGCCGAATTGTCTCATCACCATCATCACCAAGGTGTCGTGTTGATCACTGCAGCCGGAATTGTCTCATCACCATCATCACCAATGGGTCGTGTTGTTTACTGCAGCCGAATTGTCTCATCACCATCACCACCAATGGGTCGTGTTGTTTACTGCAGCCGAATTGTCTCATCACCATCACCAACAATGGGTCGTGTTGTTTACTGCAGCCGAATTGTCTCATCACCATCATCACCAAGGTGTCGTGTTGATCACTGCAGCCGAATTGTCTCATCACCATCACCACCAATGGGTTGTGATGTTCACTGCAGCCGAATTGTCTCATCACCATCACCACCAATGGGTCGTGTTGTTTACTGCAGCCGAATTGTCTCATCACCATCATCACCAAGGTGTCGTGTTGATCACTGCAGCCGAATTGTCTCATCACCATCATCACCAATGGGTCGTGTTGTTTACTGCAGCCGAATTGTCTCATCACCATCACCACCAATGGGTCGTGTTGTTTACTGCAGCCGAATTGTCTCATCACCATCATCACCAATGGGTCGTGTTGTTTACTGCAGCCGAATTGTCTCATCACCATCATCACCAATGGGTCGTGTTGTTCACTGCAGCCGAATTGTCTCATCACCATCATCACCAATGGGTCGTGTTGTTTACTGCAGCCGAATTGTCTCATCACCATCACCACCAATGGGTCGTGTTGTTTACTGCAGCCGAATTGTCTCATCACCATCATCACCAAGGTGTCGTGTTGATCACTGCAGCCGGAATTGTCTCATCACCATTATCACCAATGGGTCGTGTTGTTCACTGCAGCCGAATTGTCTCATCACCATTATCACCAATGGGCCGTGTTGTTCACTGCAGCCGAATTGTCTCATCACCATTATCACCAATCGGTCGTGTTGTTCACTGCAGCCGAATTGTCTCATCACCATCACCACCAATGGGTCGTGTTGTTTACTGCAGCGGAATTGTCTCATCACCATCATCACCAATGGGTCGTGTTGTTTACTGCAGCGGAATTGTCTCATCACCATCATCACCAATGGGTCGTGTTGTTCACTGCAGCCGAATTGTCTCATCACCATCATCACCAATGGGTCGTGTTGTTTACTGCAGCCGAATTGTCTCATCACCATCACCACCAATGGGTCGTGTTGCTTACTGCAGCCGAATTGTCTCATCACCATTATCACCAATGGGTCGTGTTGTTTACTGCAGCCGAATTGTCTCATCACCATTATCACCAATGGGTCGTGTTGTTTACTGCAGCCGGAATTGTCTCATCACCATTATCACCAATGGGTCGTGTTGTTTACTGCAGCCGAATTGTCTCATCACCATCATCACCAATGGGTCGTGTTGTTTACTGCAGCGGAATTGTCTCATCACCATCATCACCAATGGGTCGTGTTGTTTACTGCAGCCGAATTGTCTCATCACCATCACCACCAATGGGTCGTGTTGTTTACTGCAGCCGAATTGTCTCATCACCATCACCAACAATGGGTCGTGTTGTTTACTGCAGCCGAATTGTCTCATCACCATCATCACCAAGGTGTCGTGTTGATCACTGCAGCCGAATTGTCTCATCACCATCATCACCAATGGGTCGTGTTGTTCACTGCAGCCGAATTGTCTCATCACCATCACTACCAATGGGTCGTGTTGTTTACTGCAGCCGAATTGTCTCATCACCATCATCACCAAGGTGTCGTGTTGATCACTGCAGCCGAATTGTCTCATCACCATCATCACCAATGTGTCGTGTTGATCACTGCAGCCGGAATTGTCTCATCACCATCACCACCAATGTGTCGTGTTGTTTACTGCAGCCGAATTGTCTCATCACCATCATCACCAAGGTGTCGTGTTGATCACTGCAGCCGGAATTGTCTCATCACCATCATCACCAATGTGTCGTGTTGATCACTGCAGCCGAATTGTCTCATCACCATCACTACCAATGGGTCGTGTTGTTTACTGCAGCCGAATTGTCTCATCACCATCATCACCAAGGTGTCGTGTTGATCACTGCAGCCGAATTGTCTCATCACCATCATCACCAATGGGTCGTGTTGTTTACTGCAGCCGAATTGTCTCATCACCATCACCACCAATGGGTCGTGTTGTTTACTGCAGCCGAATTGTCTCATCACCATCATCACCAAGGTGTCGTGTTGATCACTGCAGCCGAATTGTCTCATCACCATCATCACCAATGGGTCGTGTTGTTTACTGCAGCCGAATTGTCTCATCACCATCACCACCAATGGGTCGTGTTGTTTACTGCAGCCGAATTGTCTCATCACCATCATCACCAATGGGTCGTGTTGTTTACTGCAGCCGAATTGTCTCATCACCATCATCACCAATGGGTCGTGTTGTTCACTGCAGCCGAATTGTCTCATCACCATCATCACCAAGGTGTCGTGTTGATCACTGCAGCCGGAATTGTCTCATCACCATCATCACCAATGGGTCGTGTTGTTTACTGCAGCCGAATTGTCTCATCACCATCACCACCAATGGGTCGTGTTGTTTACTGCAGCCGAATTGTCTCATCACCATCACCACCAATGGGTCGTGTTGTTTACTGCAGCCGAATTGTCTCATCACCATCACCACCAATGGGTCGTGTTGTTTACTGCAGCCGAATTGTCTCATCACCATCATCACCAAGGTGTCGTGTTGATCACTGCAGCCGAATTGTCTCATCACCATCACCACCAATGGGTTGTGATGTTCACTGCAGCCGAATTGTCTCATCACCATCACCACCAATGGGTCGTGTTGTTTACTGCAGCCGAATTGTCTCATCACCATCATCACCAAGGTGTCGTGTTGATCACTGCAGCCGAATTGTCTCATCACCATCATCACCAATGGGTCGTGTTGTTTACTGCAGCCGAATTGTCTCATCACCATCACCACCAATGGGTCGTGTTGTTTACTGCAGCCGAATTGTCTCATCACCATCATCACCAATGGGTCGTGTTGTTTACTGCAGCCGAATTGTCTCATCACCATCATCACCAATGGGTCGTGTTGTTCACTGCAGCCGAATTGTCTCATCACCATCATCACCAATGGGTCGTGTTGTTTACTGCAGCCGAATTGTCTCATCACCATCACCACCAATGGGTCGTGTTGTTTACTGCAGCCGAATTGTCTCATCACCATCATCACCAAGGTGTCGTGTTGATCACTGCAGCCGGAATTGTCTCATCACCATTATCACCAATGGGTCGTGTTGTTCACTGCAGCCGAATTGTCTCATCACCATTATCACCAATGGGCCGTGTTGTTCACTGCAGCCGAATTGTCTCATCACCATTATCACCAATCGGTCGTGTTGTTCACTGCAGCCGAATTGTCTCATCACCATCACCACCAATGGGTCGTGTTGTTTACTGCAGCGGAATTGTCTCATCACCATCATCACCAATGGGTCGTGTTGTTTACTGCAGCGGAATTGTCTCATCACCATCATCACCAATGGGTCGTGTTGTTCACTGCAGCCGAATTGTCTCATCACCATCATCACCAATGGGTCGTGTTGTTTACTGCAGCCGAATTGTCTCATCACCATCACCACCAATGGGTCGTGTTGCTTACTGCAGCCGAATTGTCTCATCACCATTATCACCAATGGGTCGTGTTGTTTACTGCAGCCGAATTGTCTCATCACCATTATCACCAATGGGTCGTGTTGTTTACTGCAGCCGGAATTGTCTCATCACCATTATCACCAATGGGTCGTGTTGTTTACTGCAGCCGAATTGTCTCATCACCATCATCACCAATGGGTCGTGTTGTTTACTGCAGCGGAATTGTCTCATCACCATCATCACCAATGGGTCGTGTTGTTTACTGCAGCCGAATTGTCTCATCACCATCACCACCAATGGGTCGTGTTGTTTACTGCAGCCGAATTGTCTCATCACCATCACCAACAATGGGTCGTGTTGTTTACTGCAGCCGAATTGTCTCATCACCATCATCACCAAGGTGTCGTGTTGATCACTGCAGCCGAATTGTCTCATCACCATCATCACCAATGGGTCGTGTTGTTCACTGCAGCCGAATTGTCTCATCACCATCACTACCAATGGGTCGTGTTGTTTACTGCAGCCGAATTGTCTCATCACCATCATCACCAAGGTGTCGTGTTGATCACTGCAGCCGGAATTGTCTCATCACCATCATCACCAATGTGTCGTGTTGATCACTGCAGCCGGAATTGTCTCATCACCATCACCACCAATGTGTCGTGTTGTTTACTGCAGCCGAATTGTCTCATCACCATCATCACCAAGGTGTCGTGTTGATCACTGCAGCCGGAATTGTCTCATCACCATCATCACCAATGTGTCGTGTTGATCACTGCAGCCGAATTGTCTCATCACCATCACTACCAATGGGTCGTGTTGTTTACTGCAGCCGAATTGTCTCATCACCATCATCACCAAGGTGTCGTGTTGATCACTGCAGCCGAATTGTCTCATCACCATCATCACCAATGGGTCGTGTTGTTTACTGCAGCCGAATTGTCTCATCACCATCACCACCAATGGGTCGTGTTGTTTACTGCAGCCGAATTGTCTCATCACCATCATCACCAAGGTGTCGTGTTGATCACTGCAGCCGAATTGTCTCATCACCATCATCACCAATGGGTCGTGTTGTTTACTGCAGCCGAATTGTCTCATCACCATCACCACCAATGGGTCGTGTTGTTTACTGCAGCCGAATTGTCTCATCACCATCATCACCAATGGGTCGTGTTGTTTACTGCAGCCGAATTGTCTCATCACCATCATCACCAATGGGTCGTGTTGTTTACTGCAGCCGAATTGTCTCATCACCATCACCAACAATGGGTCGTGTTGTTTACTGCAGCCGAATTGTCTCATCACCATCATCACCAAGGTGTCGTGTTGATCACTGCAGCCGGAATTGTCTCATCACCATCATCACCAATGGGTCGTGTTGTTTACTGCAGCCGAATTGTCTCATCACCATCATCACCAAGGTGTCGTGTTGATCACTGCAGCCGAATTGTCTCATCACCATCATCACCAATGGGTCGTGTTGTTTACTGCAGCCGAATTGTCTCATCACCATCACCACCAATGGGTCGTGTTGTTTACTGCAGCCGAATTGTCTCATCACCATCATCACCAATGGGTCGTGTTGTTTACTGCAGCCGAATTGTCTCATCACCATCATCACCAATGGGTCGTGTTGTTCACTGCAGCCGAATTGTCTCATCACCATCATCACCAATGGGTCGTGTTGTTTACTGCAGCCGAATTGTCTCATCACCATCACCACCAATGGGTCGTGTTGTTTACTGCAGCCGAATTGTCTCATCACCATCATCACCAAGGTGTCGTGTTGATCACTGCAGCCGGAATTGTCTCATCACCATTATCACCAATGGGTCGTGTTGTTCACTGCAGCCGAATTGTCTCATCACCATTATCACCAATGGGCCGTGTTGTTCACTGCAGCCGAATTGTCTCATCACCATTATCACCAATCGGTCGTGTTGTTCACTGCAGCCGAATTGTCTCATCACCATCACCACCAATGGGTCGTGTTGTTTACTGCAGCGGAATTGTCTCATCACCATCATCACCAATGGGTCGTGTTGTTTACTGCAGCGGAATTGTCTCATCACCATCATCACCAATGGGTCCACTACTGGGTCGTGTTGTTCACTGCAGCCGAATTGTCTCATCACCATCATCACCAATGGGTCGTGTTGTTTACTGCAGCCGAATTGTCTCATCACCATCACCACCAATGGGTCGTGTTGTTTACTGCAGCCGAATTGTCTCATCACCATTATCACCAATAGGTCGTGTTGTTTACTGCAGCCGAATTGTCTCATCACCATTATCACCAATGGGTCGTGTTGTTTACTGCAGCCGAATTGTCTCATCACCATTATCACCAATGGGTCGTGTTGTTTACTGCAGCCGAATTGTCTCATCACCATTATCACCAATGGGTCGTGTTGTTTACTGCAGCCGAATTGTCTCATCACCATCATCACCAATTGGTCGTGTTGTTCACTGCAGCCGAATTGTCTCATCACCATCATCACCAAGGTGTCGTGTTGTTCACTGCAGCCGAATTGTCTCATCACCATCATCACCAAGGTGTCGTGTTGTTCACTGCAGCCGAATTGTCTCATCACCATCATCACCAATGGGTCGTGTTGTTTACTGCAGCCGAATTGTCTCATCACCATTATCACCAATGGGTCGTGTTGTTTACTGCAGCCGAATTGTCTCATCACCATCATCACCAATTGGTCGTGTTGTTCACTGCAGCCGAATTGTCTCATCACCATCATCACCAAGGTGTCGTGTTGTTCACTGCAGCCGAATTGTCTCATCACCATCATCACCAAGGTGTCGTGTTGTTCACTGCAGCCGAATTGTCTCATCACCATCATCACCAATGGGTCGTGTTGTTTACTGCAGCCGAATTGTCTCATCACCATTATCACCAATGGGTCGTGTTGTTTACTGCAGCCGAATTGTCTCATCACCATCATCACCAATTGGTCGTGTTGTTCACTGCAGCCGAATTGTCTCATCACCATCATCACCAAGGTGTCGTGTTGTTCACTGCAGCCGAATTGTCTCATCACCATCATCACCAAGGTGTCGTGTTGTTCACTGCAGCCGAATTGTCTCATCACCATCATCACCAATGGGTCGTGTTGTTTACTGCAACCGAATTGTCTCATCACCATTATCACCAATGGGTCGTGTTGTTTACTGCAGGCGAATTGTCTCATCACCATTATCACCAATGGGCTGTGTTGTTCACGGCAGCGGAATTGTCTCATCACCATCATCACCAATAGGTCTTGTTGTTCACTGCAGCCGAATTGTCTCATCACCATCATCACCAAGGTGTCGTGTTGATCACTGCAGCCGGAATATTATTGTCTCATCACCATTATCACCAATGGGTTGTGATGTTCACTGCAGCGGAATTGTCTCATCACCATTATCACCAACAATGGGTCTTGTTGTCTCATCACCACGGTGTCGTGTTGTTCACTGCAGCGGAATTGTTTCATCACCATTGTCACCAATGGGTTGTAATGTTCACTGCAGCGGAATTGTCTCATCACCATTATCACCAATGGGTCTTGTTGTTCACTGCAGCGGAATTGTCTCATCACCATGATCACCAATAGGTCTTGTTGTTTACTTCAGGCGAATTGTCTCATCACCATTATCACCAATGGGCCGTGTTGTTCACTGCAGCCGAATTGTCTCATCACCATGATCACCAATGGGTTGTGATGTTCACTGCAGCGGAATTGTCTCATCACCATGATCACCAATGGGTCGTGTTGTTCACTGCAGCGGAATTGTCTCATCACCATCATCACCAATGGGTTGTGTTGTTCACTGCAGCGGAATTATCTCATCACTATCATCACCAATTGGTCGTGTTGTTCACTGCAGCGGAATTATCTCATCACCATCATCACCAAGGTGTCGTGTTGTTCACTGCAGCGGAATTGTCTCATCACAATCATCACCAATTCACCAGTAGCCTTTGACCTTGTTTGCACTCCAAAAGTGAACTGATTCTATTCAGCTACACAAACAATTTGCTATACATTATTTGCCCAAATCGGAGAAAGTTTAAGTTTGATCAATGTACAACCAATAACATGTCATTTAGCCTTCATATGTTTTGTAGGATAACGCAATAAGGATAGATCGTAGATAGCACATCTTTTTTAATCCTTGTCATCACACGAGTAATTTGATATATCGCTCAACATCGAAGCATTTTCAGTTTTTTACCCCTACGTGACCTTTTGTGACCTCTAGCGAAAAACGTACCATACAATTGGAGCCCACTACCCATAACAGTGATCTATAGGGTGTTTACTAAAACATCATGGTATCATAGATTGGTTGACATAGGTGTTAAACTCAACCATTTTTTTCAAAACCCCTTGCTCCTAGACTAAAATCTGAGACATTGTAACTTGCAAATGCTTTCTTTTGATTAGTTAGATAATATTATGATGTCATCGACTACAGAAATACAAATACAGTATACAGTTGAAATTGGCTCTATCTGGATCTGGATAGAGGTTTATATAACACCGCAGAACAAAAACAAATACTATGATCATTTTCATTGGTTATTTTTTTATGGATGCTGTTGATGATAATTATAGTAATTACCCAAATCTACGACGTTATCACTTGCAAATTAATATTGTAGTTGGTGTCCATAAAACTATAATGCATTAAACACGAATGAAAAAATATGGTACTTGAAAAGATATTGTTTAAATCTTGTATCAAAATTATGCAATATCGTAACTGAATTCGGAAACTGCAAAATAAAAGTGAATCTGCAACTTTAAAATAAAAACTTTTCTTTGTTGTTACTCTTCTTCTCTTTGACTGCACCTAAAAACAAGAACAGCGAAAGGATTTCAAAGTTTCATATTCGATTTTATACTCTAATGGTAACGTGACCTGTGGACACTTTTTATTTATACTTGCCACAGATGAATGACGTTGGACAAACATCCTAGACTTGACGCATTACTTCTCCCACCTGTCGCTAGGTCAAATGAGTTTGTAATCGATTCAATCACTTATCTGTCATATACGAGACCTATATATGGTGTGTATGGTAACTGAGTGGAATTGAAGACGAGTTTCATTTGATGAATAAATGTTTACACTATACAAAACAATGTTGGCCGATATATAAAATAAATAAATTTGACATAGCAAACGAAAAAGAGATTTCTATCTTAGCTGTTGACTCCATATGCGGTGTTGAAGGTAATACTGAAGATTTCACATCATCAAATAATGTCTCTTGGGGGCTCTCGTCCTGATCTGCGGTGTTTTTACATTTCGGTAAAAGTTACCTATAAATTAATATTAAAAAAAAAATTGTGCAGATTTTGGGGAAAATTTGTGCCAGATAATAAATGTAGGCTTAAATCTAAGCATCTGCCAAGATTGGGAAAGATTCTGGACTTTTATTCAGATTTTTCATGTATTTCGCAAACCGGCTGCTTTAGGTAAAATCACAAGTGCTTCTATTTTGAAAATTGGGTGAAAAAAAGTGTATTGTATTCGTGGTCCAGTAGCTCGAAAATTCAATGGTCACCAATATATTTAATTTAGTTTGTTTACTTGCTTGTTTGTTTGTCTGTCAGTCAGGAAAACATCACTTTGAAAAATTGAGTCGCTTCGTAAGATAGGTAGAGCCATTTGAATAGCGGCCATTTTGTACACAAAGTATAGGGAAATTTATTACTATTGTGCACCCTAAAGGTGATCATGTGATTCAGTAGTGTTATTATCCATCATCGTAACTCATCTATGTGATAGGGTAATGCCCCCATGTTCTAATTTATTTGTGTGATAACCCCAACATCAAGCAGACAAGCGTTAACACTATAACAAAATCCAGATGGAGCTCATGTTCGAGAGCCTCTGTTAACTCTACACAAGTTATGTAAGGGTAGCCAGTTGCAACACCTCAGTCAACACTTAAAAGTATTTAACAAAAACAATACAGAAACGTGCATCCAAATACGAAACAGTGAGAAAGAAAACTGAATTGTTTTTTAAAGAAGATTCCTTCATTAATTTCCATTCTGAAAATGTATTGTTTATATGTCTTACATGGCATGAATAATTAATAAGTTATAACACTTTTAATTTATGCATTTCTGAAAGTGCAAAGTCCATGATAAATGGATTAATTGAATCTTATTGTGCACTCTTTTACATTCGTATTCAAATAAATCCCGGTAAGAACTCGCCGTAGAAGTTGAGATGTATATATAAACATGACTATTTATCATAGCGATGGGTTTACACAATGTTTGAATGTATTACCAAGGGGGTGACACTAAATTCACGGTTGTTCTATTAGCAACGCAAAACCTATGAAAAATTCCGCTGGTTTACTAGCTAGAAAGTGAGGCCAGTTATCGATCCGTTATGAATAATTCATGTTCGACCGCTTGGATCATGTTAATTGCTATTGGCAAATAACAACGTTGTTAGTTTTGCGAACTTTGCCTGTTCAATGAGAGTATAGCGCGCCCTCAATACATCTGGGCGCTAACCAGGTGAAAACGATCCAGTTTAATGAAATGGCGGACGGATATTCCCATCAGGCACCAGTGATATGTTTGTTTCAAAGAAAGTCTACTAATTTGATATGAAATGACATTTTGCAATAGCAAAGTCAAAATTAGGACTTGAGGTCAATAACATGAAGGAAATACGAGACAGAGGCAAGGTGTGAAACACAAGTAGTATTTGAAGTTAAAATAACCTTTGATACCCGACCTGACCTTCCATAGCTTTCCATCATGGCGCCTTATTCGTCTTTATGTATTTCTATATGCTCTCAAGTAAAATAAAATACCAATATGCACTAAGCAGACAGAATGTTACTTGGCTCCCAGCATGAATTATTGATTTTATACGGAGGTAAAGAAATACACAGTTGCCTGCAAGCCGTGCACCATACTCCAAATACTTCGGTAACTCTGAATAATGGTCACATGTAGACATATCATGTGTTCGGGAAATCACGTGGCAACATTTTAAGATTTCAGACTTGTTTACTAGTTAAATTGTCATTTGTACTGTTGATTATTTATCTTTGTTAATTAATATATCTTTTAAATGCTGATAAATCGTGGTTGGCTGCCCATATTATATGTTAAATTCAATGTTTTATGAATATAATTCTACCACGCAGAGGGGGTCACACAGCATAATTTCACACTACACGATTTAGCTAGATTTGGAGCTCTGCACTTCAAATTCACGTCAATTTCAAAGTTTATACACTTAATATATTTAATATACTACTTATTTTTTTGTTATAACAAACTGGAACACGAAATGTACTAGCTTATTACCTATACAGAAAGGGGATTTATACACATTCACTCAGCAATTTGACATGCCTGGCGCATCAAGACATTCTCTGTCTGGATAACATGACTGTCGCCCTCAATACGTCTGGGCGCAAATTTAAATAACAATACGCTATTTACATATGAATGCGGCTTCATGCTAATGTCTAGTGCCGCTTCCAGGCCTATTCCGTGGTATTACCCTGCACTGGACGTTACGTCGTCCCTCTGTATTGCACATAGATTATCAAAGGACAGGGATAAAGACCTGGATCGTAATTCTATAGAATTTTCACTCGCACCTGAGCGCCTTTGAAAAGAGCGGTATCGTAGTCAATCTGTCATTGCACACATACACAGGTGATGAGTGCAGAATGTTTATAGTGCAGGGCAATACATTCAAAAAATAGTGTAAACCCATTGCTATAGTAATTAATTCTGTTACATCACTACTCCTACGGCGAATTGTGGCTTTTGAGTGATCTGAAAATTGGATTGTTTAGATTACAGGCTTTTGCGGTTCCTTTACAATTAAATGAAATAAGGCTGAATTTGTATCATGTTGTGCTTTACTCAGCTTTGACTACATAGCAGAAGTACATGTTCCTTATTTTGAGTCCCTAACTTGAAAAATTGGAAGCTTAAACTGATCCTGGTCAGAACCAAAACTAAAACAACATTTACGTACTAAACAGATAACTTCATACCTACATGCATTCGTTTGATGTTTGACTTCAGGTCTGCATCCGACCAACATGCAAGACATAAAGAGCCATTTTGTTCCTTTGTGCTAATAATGATAAATGGTGAGTTCCTTTAGACCGTAGCGTTAAATAATTCTTGTGAATAGATAGGCATAGCCTATCATGCTTACACACCATTATTTGTTTCTAATCACCAAGCCTATTTAAGCGAATACAATTTGAGCATCATTTTTAGCACCAGTGTTTAATAATTATTATGTTCCAGAAATCATCATCTTACTTCATGGTGATAAAGTTGTGTAAAATTTTTTCACTGATGATGTCGACGGTCTGTAACCACTATCTGCAAGCTGACACTTGACGCAATACCTAAATTCTCTAATTGATATCACGCAATAAAATTGTTACATTCTACGATTCCTCATATTAGTCCAGGAGCAAGATCACACAGATCGCAGTCTTCATTATTTCAAACCTTGGTAATTTGTGATAGGCCTACTTGGGAGTTGGCCGGTTTCATGGCCCCTTGGTCGTATGGCTTTCGTTTATTACACCCAAAAGCTTGTTGAAATGCCTCTCTGTACTGTGGGTTAGTAGCGTTGTAAACAAATGGATTACTGGCAGAGTTTAAGAGAAACAGTACTCTTCCAATCCAACTGGAATAGATCACAGAGGATTTGCTGAAAACGGTAAAACCGAATCGCTCGGCTATGTTTTCCATGTTTAAAAGTGAGAACGGAAACAAACAAATGAAGAAGAGCATTCCGTTTATGATAAGCATTTTAGCTACTGTGTTGCGAGTTTGGACTGAGCGCTCATTCTGAACAGTGTTTTCTCTGAATGTAGACGTTGATTTACTAAGATGATAAATACTTAGACCATACATTAATGTATTCAGAATCATGGCCGTAAGAAACTGAATTAAATCCGTTAAATATAACGCTCCAGCACACCAATCGCATGAGAATTCACAATATATAAATTCCGCCGTTATTAAGGCGGTATCATTTGCCGAAACAGCACAAATTGTTACCGACGTGTAAGGGGCAGATAAACTTGCAAAAAGAAGCGACACGAGCCAAACTACCACTACCAATCGAATAGCTCTGTTGATATTACTGATAATACGATGCCAAAAGGTGTGACATATTGCCAAGTAGCGTTCCACACTAACTAAAGTAACAGTCCACAATGAGGCGTAATAACACAGATAAATAAGGAAATTTGGCACGGAGCATCCGAATGATGTGTAAAATGAAAATCGTAAGTCATAACTTGGAGTAATGACGTAATCTCCGATGTATTGAACAAAAGCAGCAAACAATAGAGAACAATCAGCAATCGCTAAATTCACTAAATAAATGTTGGTTACATTTCGCATAAAGTTGATTCGATGTACCACAAAGATGAACGCACTGTTACTTAAGAAACCAACAACAGTAACGAGAGGTACAAATACGGTCACAAAAGCCCTCGATACAGAGGTATATTTATAGATATAGACCTGGTCATCAGTGATGTTACTAGCACAATTGGTCATGATGTATATGAATGATGAAAATCATTAAATAACGGCCTTATGGTTTGGACACCTGCTTGATCGGAACTCGACAAACTGCCAATGAATTTTACGGCGCACAACAGAGAGACGGATGTCAATATTTAGTATGTGGAACATAATTTGGTGCTTTTTAAAGCCTCGTAACGCATGCGCATGTTTGTTTTTTCTGTTTCTTTTTTCATGATCTGCCGAAATGATGAACGAAATAGTTGTCAGTGTTCATAGCTCAAGGCTTTTTGTATATACTTGCGCCTTACCAATGCCAACACAATGTTTCTAACTAGGATACGATCTCCGCGTGATATTAAGCTATTTCAATTACCCAAAATACAAAAAAAAAAATAATGCCCAACATTTAGCCTTGTTGTTTTAAATTATTGTTTTGTAAATTGGATTGTGGTCCAGCTTGTGTTGCAATTAATCACTGCAATTCACGTGGCGAGGTCGGTCGCTCTCTCATTAAATGAAATTAACGTTATCCATATTGACCCGACCCTGAAATCACATTTGACAAACGTGATCTCAGACTCAGCTTGATTTAATAATTAACATGCTAACTAACCATGCTAACTTGGTTGAAAACCAATATTTTAAACGATGAAATAGCAAAATAGCAACATTAACATTAATAGCAACATTAATAGCAAAATAGCAACCCTAACCCTGATATATTATGCACTGATACATTCTCACCGGACGCCCAGGTGCGGGTAAACCTACGTTATTCTCTGATGTTATGCACTGATACATTCTCACTGCACGCCCAGGTGCGGATATACCCATGTTAGTCTTTGATGTTATGCACTGGTAAATTATCACTGGACACCCAGGTGCGTGTAAAACTACATTAGTCTCTGATGTTATGCACTGATACATTCTCACTGGACACCAAAGTGCAGGTAAAACTACATTAGTCTCTGATGTTATGCACTGATACATTCTCACTGGACACCCAGGTGCAGGCAAAACTACATTAGTCTCTGATGTTATGCACTGATACATTCTCACTGGACACCCAGGTGCGGGTAAACCTACGTTAGTCTCTGATGTTATGCACTGATACATTCTCACTGCACGCCCAGGTGCGGATAAACCTACGTTAGTCTCTGATGTTATGCACTGATACATTCTCACTGGACACCCAGGTGCGTATAAAAGTACATTAGTCTCTGATGTTATGCACTGATACATTCTCACTGAACACCCAGGTACGGGTAAAACTACAGTAGTCTCTGATGTTATGCACTGATACATTCTCACTGGACACCCAGGTGCGGGTAAACCTACATTGGTCTGAAATGGTCTCTGATGTTATGCGCGCACCGATACATTCTCACTGAACACCCAGGTGCGGGTAAACCTACATTGGTCTCTGATGTTATGCACCGATACATTCTCTCTGAACACCCAGGTGCGGGTAAAACTACATTAGTCTCTGATGTTATGCATTGATACATTCTCACTGGACACCCAGGTGCGGGTAAACCTACAGTGGTCTCTGATGTTTATATGCACTGATACATTCTCACTGAACACCCAGGTGCGGGTAAAACGAGTACATTATATATTACGTTACGGTCACCTCCTGGAAAGCTGGACAAAACAATGTCATCTGATGTAAGTGATTTACCATCTGGGTCATTATTGCCCTTGGCATATGACAAACTGGTTAATGTTGGCACAGGGAAAGAATTCCTTTGGGGACTAAAGATGGTAAGAGGAATATGTTTTTATTGCTGACACCTTAGAGGGACATGCAGCGTGTTGAATTATCCGTAAGTCACTTGAATGAATCCGTATTGCGAATAATATTGATTCAATGTGCCAATGTTATTGTTAAAATTAAGTTTGGGCTATCATTGTGTTAACGGATTTACATCATTCGCGGAAACCTAGATGTACTCCCCCTGATGATATAACAAATGTGGCTTGCCGAAACCTAGACCCTCCCTCGGGTGAATAGCGACTGGTAATTTTTAATCAACACAAACCATGGTCTCTGTCCCGGCCGATTTGTGCTCCTTTGTCTCCAAGGTGCCAAATAATATTTTGATACATAATGTGAGATAATAGATTAACGTATGGTTTTTATAACTTATTGAATTTACCTAAAATGACGGATATACGTAGGCTGAATTTGAGTTGGGGGCTGAACTTCGGAATTGTACATGTAACTATTATGTAATTATTATTATCAAATTTATTGGGGTTTGAGGCAATACTGCCTGAACTTCAAAAGTAATATAAGTTTGTCAGAACTGAAATACGGTTGTTATCTACCAATTCGGAAAATGGGAGGCGCTTACAATATGACAAATATTCGTACGTACTCAAAACGTTTGAATGGCCCCTGGGGTCAAATCTTATAAAATTACATTACAAAAACAACTGTGGCTGCCCAATAAACTCATGTTGTTTCTTTTTGTGCTGCAAGTTTGAAACATTTTGAATCCAGGGGCCATCCAAATTTTCTGAGTACGTACCACTTCTAATAGCCATGATTTTATGCTCCTCCCATTTTCACTGGTACATTACAGCAACGGTATTTCAGTCATGACAAGCCCAAGTTGGTTTCGAGGTTCAAGAAAAAGTGCCTCAAACCCCAATAAAATTGACAATAGGCCCTAGCTGCAAACATGTAAAAAGGTTGCACAAATTCTGAAAATCAGCTCTTTACCATTACAAAAGCTCAAGTTTAGCCTCCTTATACCCGCCATTTTAGGCAAATTCCCTATATTATGAGCACCATAATGTTCACTCATGGTAAGCACATTTTCTACCCATGACATATTTGGCAACTCTTTCAGACCAGTCTTGGCACTTCGTGGAAAGATATTCCAAACTTTTGTCCAACACTATAAAATTACCAGCCCGGACATAATTATTGACTACTTCATATCTAGCTATTTTCCTATATGTTTTTAAATGTTACCATTGACAATCCCAGATCAGCCATGTGTATATAAAAGGTGTGATCCTACAGGGTTCTGAAATAACCATTTGTCAAAGCTATAGGCATATTATTGGTTTACCATTCCAAATTTAACGTGCGTTCATATACGTGTGCACAAACTTTATTTTTCAAAATCATGTTATGCAACTACACACCCTCAATAAGATTATCAATCACCTGCAATAATTTATTAATAATATTATTAAGCCACTATATCATAGGTTTAGAGTTTGTTGCATCTTTCATAACTGGTCATAAAAAATCCCTTCAGAAAGATTTGCCTTAAATTCAAATCTATTTAAGTTTTGTCCAGTTTTGTCCTGTTATATTCAATTTTCAACGGCATCTATGAAGATGTTACCTCTGATATCATCACATAATTGATTGTCATTTTATCTGGCAGCTTACGTTATATTACATTGCGGGCATTTTGCATACAAATTTGTACTTCTCATTACAATCCGCAGCACTCCACATTCCGTACAGGTATCGGTTGATGACTACACAATCTTTATTTGCCTGATTTGCACCTTGGAGACCTGTACAAAGGAATAAATACAATTTTGATATAGTTAAAACTACATTAGTCTCTAATGTTATGCTTATCTTACTGGACACCCAGGAGCGGGTAAAACTATATAAGTCTCTGATGTAATGCACTGATACATTCTCACTGGACACCCAGGTGCGGGTAAAACTATATAAGTCTCTGATGTTATGCACTGATACATTCTCACTGGACACCCAGGTGCGGGTAAAACTACAAGAGTCTTTGATGTTATGCACTGATACATTCTCACTGGACACCCAGGTGCGGGTAAAACTACATTAGTCTCTGATGTTATGTACTGATACATTCTCACTGGACACTCAGGTGCTGGTAAAACTACATTAGTCTCTGATGTTATGCACTGATACATTCTCACTGGACACGCACGTGCGTGTAAAACTACATTAGTCTCTGATGTTATGCACTGATACATTTTATTAGTCTCTGAAGTTATGCACTGGTACATTCTCACTGGACACCCAGATGCGGGTAAAACTACATTAGTCTCTGATGTTATGCACTGATACATTCTCACTGGATGCCCAGGTGCGGGTAAAACTACATTAGTCTATGATGTTATGCAGTGATACATTCTCACTGGACACCCAGGTGCGGGTAAAACTACATTAGTCTCTGATATTATGCAGTGATACATTCTCACTGGATACCCAGGTGCTGGTAATATACATTAGCCTCTTATGTTATGCAGTGATACATTCTCACTGGATGCCCAGGTGCGGGTAAAACTACATTAGTCTCTGATGTTATGCACTGATACATTCTCACTGGACACCCAGGTGCGGGTAAAACTACATTAGTCTCTGATATTATGCAGTGATACATTCTCACTGGATACCCAGGTGCTGGTAATATACATTAGCCTCTGATGTTATGCACTGATACATTCTCACTGGACACCCAGGTGCGGGTAAAACTACATTAGTCTCTGATATTATGCAGTGATACATTCTCACTGGATACCCAGGTGCTGGTAATATACATTAGCCTCTGATGTTATGTACTGATACATTCTCACTGGACACCCAGGTGCTGGTAAAACTACATTAGTCTCTGATGTTATGCAGTGATACATTCTCACTGGACACCCAGGTGCTGGTAATATACATTAGCCTCTGATGTTATGCAGTGATACATTCTCACTGGACACCCAGGTGCGGGTAAAACTACATTAGTCTCTGATGTTATGCACTGATACATTCTCACTGGACACCCAGGTGCTGGTAAAACTACATTAGTCTCTGATGTTATGCACTGATACATTCTCACTGGACACCCAGGTGCGGGTAAAACTACATTAGTCTCTGATGTTATGCACTGATACATTCTCACTGGATGCCCAGGTGCGGGTAAAACGACATTATTCTCTGATATTATGCACTGATACATTCTCACTGGACACCGAGGTGCGGGTAAAAACTATATTAGTCTTTGATGTTATGCACTGATACATTCTCACTGGAAACACCCGGGAGTAAATAAACTACATTAGTCTTTGATGTTATGCACTGATACATTCTCACTGGACACCTAGGTGCGTGTAAAACTACATTAGTCTCTGGTGTTATGCACTGATACATTCTCACTGGACACCCAGGTGCGTGTAAAACTACATTAGTCTCTGATATTATGCACTGATACATTCTCACTGGATGGACACCCAGGTGCGGGTAAACCTACATTAGTGTCTGATGTTATGCACTGATACATTCTCACTGGACACTCAGGTGTTGGTAAAACTACATTAGCCTCTGATGTTATGCACTGATACATTCTCACTGGACACTCAGGTGTTGGTAAAACTACATTATTCTCTGATATTATGCACTGATACATTCTCACTGGACACACAGGTGCAGGTAAAACTACAATACATTCTCACTGGATACCCAGGTGCGTGTAAAACTACATTGGTCTCTGATGTTATGCACTGGTACATTCTCACTGGACACCCAGATGCGGGTAAAACTACATTGGTCTCTGATGTTATGCAGTGATACATTCTCACTGGATGCCCAGGTGCGGGTAAAACTACATTAGTCTCTGATGTTATGCAGTGATACATTCTCACTGGACACCCAGGTGCTGGTAAAACTACATTAGTCTCTGATGTTATGCACTGATACATTCTCACTGGACACCCAGGTGCTGGTAATATACATTAGCCTCTGATGTTATGCAGTGATACATTCTCACTGGATGCCCAGGTGCGGGTAAAACTACATTAGTCTCTGATGTTATGCACTGATACATTCTCACTGGATGCCCAGGTGCGGGTAAAACTACATTATTCTCTGATGTTATGCACTGATACATTCTCACTGGACACTCAGGTGTTGGTAAAACTACATTAGTCTCTGATGTTATGCACTGATACATTTTATTAGTCTCTGATGTTATGCACTGATACATTCTCACTGGACACCCAGATGCGGGTAAAACTACATTAGTCTCTGATATTATGCAGTGATACATTCTCACTGGACACCCAGGTGCTGGTAATATACATTAGCCTCTGATGTTATGCGTGATACATTCTCACTGGATGCCCAGGTGCGGGTAAAACTACATTAGTCTCTGATGTTATGCACTGATACATTCTCACTGGATGCCCAGGTGCGGGTAAAACTACATTATTCTCTGATGTTATGCACTGATACATTCTCACTGGACACTCAGGTGTTGGTAAAACTACATTAGTCTCTGATGTTATGCACTGATACATTTTATTAGTCTCTGATGTTATGCACTGATACATTCTCACTGGACACCCAGATGCGGGTAAAACTACATTAGTCTCTGATGTTATGCACTGATACATTCTCACTGGACACCCAGGTGCGGGTAAAACTACATTAGTCTCTGATATTATGCAGTGATACATTCTCACTGGACACCCAGGTGCTGGTAATATACATTAGCCTCTGATGTTATGCAGTGATACATTCTCACTGGATGCCCAGGTGCGGGTAAAACTACATTAGTCTCTGATGTTATGCACTGATACATTCTCACTGGATGCCCAGGTGCGGGTAAAACTACATTATTCTCTGATGTTATGCACTGATACATTCTCACTGGACACTCAGGTGTTGGTAAAACTACATTAGTCTCTGATGTTATGCACTGATACATTTTATTAGTCTCTGATGTTATGCACTGATACATTCTCACTGGACACCCAGGTGCGGGTAAACCTACATTAGTGTCTGATGTTATGCACTGATACGTTCTCACTGGACACTCAGGTGCTGGTAAGAAAGTAAGTTAGTTAGGAAGATAAGAAGTCAAAACAATGAAAAAATATCGATATTATACCTTGGTAGAAGTTTTGGTACCCATTCAGTGGTGAGAGATCATTCCATAGAAATCTTCCTTCACGGCTACCCAGGTCATTGAAGCCAGTCCATGCTGGATGTCCATTAGTCACATGAATGCTTGTGATAAATGCATTTTCGTTTCCTGAATGAATGGACACAAGACTAGCACCCTCGGAGTTACACTTAATCGATGCTTTGTACCTTTTAAAACAATGTGAAAATGTGCCTTTTCAATCAATTATTTGGTTTTGGTCTTACTAATCCAAAATTGTTTTGCTTCAGGTAGCAAAGTGAGAAAAAGTACTGGGGACCCATTGAACGGCTATAATAGTCATTAGTGGTGTGACATTTTGTCGCGTCACGTCACCCTTTCTGCATGTTCAAATAACATTGAATTATATCCGATATAGTTGTGCAACAAACCACGATTTGTCTGCATTTTAAAGATATGTTAATTACAAATATAAAAGATCTCGAGTTGTATGCAAATTACAATGAATGCATGTAAACCAGATGCGATTTTGTTTAAATGTTGGACGATGTTCCCGCCTGGGAACTCGGCGGAAGATTTCCTCTGGAATAGTGTATGATGGGCAGAAGGGAAATGCATATAGACCTATTTCCGACCTCTGATCAAGGCGAACTTGACCAATGTTTGATTCATTGGTGCAGTATACCGTAGGTAATATACTTTTTCTTTACATACTTCTAAAATCAATCATTCATGCCGGTAGCCCACGTCTGTTTGACCTCGCATTAAAACCTCATTTGAACTCCTCTATTCGCTGTAGTAGAAGTGACTTCATAATCGGATTTACTACCATAGCAATAGAAGAATACAATTTTTGACTATATCGCCCTGCACTACAAGCAGGTTGCACTCATCACCCGTGTATGTCTGCAATCCTAGATTGAATACAATACCGCTCTTTTCAAAGATACTAATCTTACAGATGCGAGTCAGCATGATATGGTTCAATGCATAGCCTGTACAGTACCGCGTGAACGTTGTAGTGCAGGGCGATATAGTAAAATTATTGTATTCATCTATTGCTATAGCCTTACGTCACTTCTACAGCGAATATCAGTCAGTGTTGCAGTTGCCCTGTTCACCGTGATGAAGTGATGATGTAACAGGATTAACTGCCATAGCAATAGATTAAAACAATTTTTGAATATATCGCACTGCACTAGTATGTCAAAGAACAGGGCTAAAGACATGGATCGTAATTCTATAGAATATTCATATAGTGCTGATCACTCGCACCAATAATGTCGTGCTCTCACAGTCGGATATAAACCACTTATTACCGGTTATAAGTGACTATTACTGGTAAAAAGTCATTTATTACCGGTAATATTTTATCCGAGCGTATCAACACGACTTAAGATTAGTATTTTTAAAAATAGCGGTATTGTATTCAAGCTATGATTGCAGACATACACAGGTGATGAGTACAATCTGCTTATAGTGCAGGGCGATATATTCAAAAATTAAGTCCACCCACCTTTTTAAAACAAATTAATTCAAAAATCAAAAGTCTAGATTTTAACTTAAACATGTTTTTATGGTCATATTATATCACCTTCACTTCACAGTAATTTTATAGAAATCTAACTATTTTTCATTGCCATAATTCCTAATTTTTTCAAAGTGAACCTTATGAACTTAACGTGGTTTGGAAATAAGCTCATCATATTGCTAAAGTTGCCCCGCCTGTTACATCATCACTTCTACGACAAATAAGCAGTGATAGTACAAACAAAATTCAGTGTCAAGTATTTGATTTTGGTCTCATATTGTAGCTAAAAGGCTATATTTTCTGAAAACGTTTTTTTTTCTGAGGAAATCGTGTTCATTGTTAGAAAAACATCTTAATTGGCATAAATTTGCATATTCTTGACTGGTAAAAGCAGGAAAACTAAATAAAAATTGCCCATATACTGCCCAAAATGTTGTGGTTTTTTTTTACAGTGTGGCATGCAAGGACTTACCATGTATCTGGGTTATTGTAAACATGATAGCAAAATTCTTGCCCGTCAAATTTTCTGTAACTCCACCCTAATCGGCATTGCTTTCCTGTCACCAAGGAGATGCAGGCCACACCCAATGTGACTAGGAAGAAAATGTGACAACTTTTCATGATTTGCACTTCTCTGTCTGGTACAGGTGATTTAAAATATCGAAGCTAATGAACTAATGTTCTTTCGCACAAAATTTGAAGAGAATGAAGAGAAATCACGTTTTGTTGTCCTTTTTGTATGTAGGCCTAGATTCATTCAAGCTGTTACAAATTGCATGATAATTATGGTTGATGACGAGTGTAAGGTGATTATTTCATGTATTTATACGCCTAATTTGGATTTAAAGGAGTATTTTGTGATTTTAGCATCCTCTTTTGTATGACTTTTTTCAGTTGATATCCACGAAAAAGCTTATTCCAAAAATGTTAGTTGATTTCGATTTTGCATTTGCGAGTTATCATGGTTATGTGTATTCCATAGGTCACTGTGTTGTAATTTCGTTCTGTTACCTAGAACACTAATCACATTTGGCGATAGTTTTGCAAAGCGCAGATATATGCATGATGAATCTGCAAGAAATATTTTGCACATAGAAATTATATAGCCAGAGATTTCTGGTGAAATAGTAGTATAGATGAAATACAGTGGTGAAAAATCCCAAATCCAGAATATCACAAATATGTAGTAATTATCCACAAAAAACGGCGTCAATGTATAATCAAAGTATTCTCTGATATCTTGCAGTAAAAGTGCCTAATCTGCCTAATCTGCATTCCAGAAAAATACAGTACAGGCTCAGCACCAATATTTTGGGATTATCAAGTTCTGCCAAATGAAACATAGCTCAATCATAATCATTCATTTAGTCCTAACTGGAGATAAAAGAAAATGTTCACTATTTTATTAATTTCTTGGAAAAAGAGCCAAAAACATGCATGTTTTCTGACAATCGAGTCACAAAAAATCACAGACTTTGAACAAGTCTGAGCATTCAAAATCTTGAGTAGGCCTATATGCCGAAATTTTGCTCTAATTTTCACTTTTTTTGTGTTACAATGGTAATTTACCATTGAATGGTTGGTTATAAAAATGAAACATGTGTTTTCCAAAACCAAGTCTTTGGGATTGCTTGTCACAGTACGGTATACGAAAAACACCCTAAAAACGCATGTTTTTGACCCTTATTTCCAAAAATTGGCTAAATATTAAAATTTGATTAGTTTAGGACTATGATTTAGCTATGTTTCATTTGGCAAAACAGGATAATATATTTTTTTATTCCAAAAATTAGTTCTGTATTTTTTTAACGGTATGTGCTAAGTTCTCATAAACACAGAGCTCTGGAGAGAGCAGCCTCACGTGAGCGCTCATCGCAAGAAAAGATATTTCAAATGGACAAATCAAATCATAGGCCTATATCAAAATGTTCAGAAGAGACTGTAAATGTCAAAAATATCAATTTTTAATAATTTGCTATAATATTTGTATTTCAAAATATCAAAATTATTTGATAGCCAAGTCAGAAGGACATTCCTCATATTCAAAATACAATTATTTTGATGTGTCTGATGATGTGCTCTCACTGATGTCCCACTGACAAAAAATACTGTGCAAACGTTGCTAAAATTCATACAATTAATAATTTTCCAAACGGCTCGCCAAAAATCCCCCTACCCCCATGAGTTCTTGAGATCCTGGGTTTTCTTTTCTTTCTTTTCATATCTTTACAATTTCAAGCTGGCGAAGTGAACACAAGAAGCTACAAGTTAAGAAGTCGGGATTCGTGATCACATTCACAAGATCTTGACTTCCTGAGTTACAAAAAGAAGCGCATGGCCCTTAGTTACTTCCGTACCAACTGCATCTCGAAGCGCCGTCGCAGTACAAAGTTCATTGAGTCGTTCGTTTTACTGTGTCGGGCGCGTGAGTGACCACTGGTGGTGAGGTATCTGAGGCAATTTCGGGAAAAGTGCGAAAAGTGTAAATAATCAACACACACTGGCACTGCAGCTGCAGCTCTGAGCTTGCATGACAACAGCAAATTCTTCCGAAGGAATTCGAATTGAAGCGAAAAGGGTTAGGATTTTTGAAAATAGGGATTCTGAATGATTTTACGAATCAACATTTTATAAAAGTAAGCATTGTCACTGAACTTGTTGTAAGTTTTGTCGTTAGTTTTGTCTGACTCAACTGTTCAAGCTATTAATTTTATGTTTTTAAGCTTATCTAATTTGCTGAGCTAAGTGATCATATCATCAACATCAGAATAGGAGTATTTTGTGATCCTAGCATACTCTTTTTATGATATTTTTCATTAGATATCCACGAAAAAAGCTTATTCCCAAAATGTCAGTTATTCCGATTTTGCCATACCCAATGACCGTTTGCGTTTAATAGCGAGTTTATGCATGATGATTATGTGACAAGCGGCTACGGGACGACAGGTAACCTTCCGGTCAGCTATTGTCTGTGAATTTCTGACCCTGCCTACTAGCCAAGAATTTGCTACAGATAGGATAGCTTCACATTCTCTGGACTAGGCTAGAGACCATTGCATTTAAAATCTAGTCAGATTTGCTGAAGCATGACACCGTAAAGCAAAGGAAGTTCAGTAAGTAAACACAGCCGATCACGAGTTCACGACATCAACAGGCGATTGCATCAAAAATGTAGCTCTTGATCAGAGCCCTCAGTGTACCCTTTAAGAAGATCCAGTGATCCCCGAGTAAAATAAGCAAGTGACTAGTAAAGAAAATGTATAGTGAAACAAAATGAATAAAAATAATATCACTCTGAGTCACTGATCCTGGATCTGTGCTTTACAGAGCTTGCCGACGGCAAGCTACAATATCACTACCGGCGGTACTAAGGCAAACTATTTAGTCACCAACACATCTGTGCTCAGAAGTAACAGACTACTGCACTATGATGCCACTATCCCCTTGCCGAAGGCAACAAAGGCACGCGAGCGAAGCGAGTCAGTGGGTCACATCACAACAGGGCCACACTGCAGGAAAGACCACTGATGACCCCACCCCACACACCGACATCGCCTGGCTAATAATTATTTGGTGCAGCAGAGACATTAAAATGAATACACGGATCGATACACGTGAATTGCTATGCACGATTTTGATATCAGACGAAAATCTTCGGATACTGGGTTAGAAAATGATGAATATCTCCCGTAAATGAATTTTTCTCAAGAAACCAGATGTGGTCTCATACACTTGAAAATACGTGTTGAACAGATATGATAGTCGTTAGCGTGCGCTTTGAAAATTGGCCGTGCGCTTTGACCAAAACTCTAATTTTATATTGCGTTGGTCATGTATGGACTACAGCGCGCAGCAGGCTATAGCGGCACTCACTTAAGTGGAGACAGTATAACCATTGACCGCAATGTCGTATACAAGCTTGCTCACACAGCGAGAAATCAATTATCGCTAATTATGCATCTCATAAGGTCCGAATAAAATGATCATGGGTGGCTGTGGATTCAACCTACCATGGCGATTTCTACCATGAAGATATCGGGGCGATGTCACTGTGCCCCACTAACCGCGAAAGTCCACCAACCGAAGGCGCCAGCGGAGGAGGACGGTCGGTCTTCACTAGTGTGTCACTTAGAGGGGATATGGCATGGTTTTTCATTTTTTTTTCTATTGGGTGGAAAATAGGTCAGCTTTGGAGCAAAGCTACAAAAATGTTGCTAAAATTACACTTCAGCTAATTTTAGACTGTCCAAAATAGGCAAATCTTGCTCAAAAGATAAAGTTGACTCATCAATAACTTTCATCCAAATGTCAACATTAGCAGAATAAATAACCTCCGGTGCAAAAATTTGCACCGCTGTCCGAACAAAAAACAATAGCAAAGCACTCTAGTAGAATCGAATGCGTAACTATCGTGTGCAAATTTGAAGCTAGAGTTCTCGAGTAATTATCCCGTAATTATATTACACTGCTCCAGACAATGACGTTAAATTCGTTAATTAATGGGTTGTAATTTCACGATATCTTTGCTAAACGAATTAATCTGCAAGGGTCGAAAATTTTTATGACCACCCTCCTTCCGCCTACACAGACTCAAGACAAATTATTCATTGCTGGAACAAAGGCGAGGAGCGGACCAAGACTTTAGAGCGAAGAAAGTGCAGAGTGTGTTAAAATTTGACCGTGTGTGTAAAAAGGCCCTGCGCGGACCGCGCAAAATTTGTGCATTTAAAGATTGTACGCACATTTTGATTATTACATTTTTGTTAAATTAAAAGAATGCGCGCGCAGCACGTGAACATTTTTATTTATTTATTTATTTATTTCATTCTTATTTAACCTGGGTTGACCTTTCAATGCACTGGCATTGTTCTCCCAAGGTGCCCAGGTGGCACAAGGCCAACATTAAAATACACAAGATACAACATATAAAAATACAGATGGAACAATAATATACATAGTAAAAAACTAGCACACAGATTTAAAAAGGTAATCGGCAAGAAGAGTGGATCAGGGTCAGGCGGGACACCCAGAGCAGACCCCCAGCCACATGCAGGCCGCAGGACCCCAACCACGACCAATGCACTGGTAGGGCCCCAGGCTGGTCAGGGAGCAGGGAGACAACGACAAAAATTGATCCTATCCAAGCCCCCACCCAGCCACAGTTCCCCAGCAGTACCCCATCCAAGGAGAAAGGTCCAGCGGTCCACATGCGCCCAGGACACCAACCGGCTGTCCGTCCATACCCGAACACCCATAAATTGCCCTGAGAGAGACATTAAAAAGAAAAAATACACATTAATATACATTGCTATAAAAGACAATATTGCACTAGTGTCGAACTATGGGCAGGTCCACACGTGTTAGCAGAAAGTCCATACTTCCACCCACCGGGAATGCCGGATTGCCGGTGCCGAGTCGGGGGTCCCCGGTTCCGCCCGGTCGGGCAGACGCCCATGGCCCAGTAGCCATCGCCCCAGGTACATATAAGCCACATAGGAAAACTAGGCCTCCAGGGCAAAAAACGACAACGCCAAGACCGTCAGCCACCCGGGCAAGAACCGCAAACCCCTCAACAACACCGACACCCCAGCAGAATGTAGCAAGGACCTTAAGTCAACACAAATGGGCACACCCATAGTAAGGCCACATGAGAGAGATGCATGATGAAGAACAGTTGCATAGTACATAATCACATAATTAATTAAGTCACATAATTTTAGTCGCCAGCCCTTAATAATTCTATAACCCCCCCTATTTTGGGTGTTAAAAAATTATAACCCTGCCTATATATTTGGTCTAAAAATTCTATGAACCCCCTCCCCAGTATATTCATGACCCCCTCCCCTTCCGAAGAAAATGACAGCCCCTTTATCCTCTTGTCCAAAAATCACTGGGGACAACCTTATTGAGCTATATGCACTTATCCTCTGGACAACCACTATATTTTACCTCCAAAATCATGATCAAGTAATTTTGTATAAATATTGGTAATTGGACTAAGATTTATATGTTTTAATTGTTATCACATTTAACAATAGTAGGCCTACCATATTGATTTCATTTTTAAATAATAAGGATCAACCAAGCTTTGATGGTTGATCGAAAGATCAAACTAATTTGTTTCTATTGCCTTAGAAGTATTGTATATATGAGGACTATGCTTGAATGATTCAATCAGGGGCGTAGCAAGAGCCCGGGGGTCCATGGACAAGAAACAGTGCGGGCCCTTTTAGCAGGACCAGATTTACCATTGGGCCAGAGGGGCCCCCAAAATTGCCCTGTGTATGTTCCTGTTAGCCCGACAACACATGTTTTGGACCAAAAATTGGACCGCCTGCATATCATACTAGCCCTCCACATAGCAAAATTCACCTTCATTTTGGGATAAAATGGTCTGAAATTAAAATTTTATTTTTGCGCGCAAATGTCATAGTAAGCTTAAGATCTGAACAAAATATGCTTAGGCCCCCGCT